>NW_024736519.1:0-22385 GCF_018991925.1 Homarus americanus
TTTTTTATACTTGACCAATGGACTTTGTTATACTCGATGAGGGGCCGTTGTTATACTCGATCTAGGGACTTTGTTATACTCGATCAGGGGACTTTCTGATACTCGAGCAGGGGGCTTTCTTATACTCGATCAGGGGACTTTGTTATACTTGATTAGGAGGCTTTGTTATACTCGATCAGGGGACTTTCTTATACTCGAACAGGGGATATGTTATAGTCAATCAGGGGACTTTGTTATACTCGATTAGGGGCCTTTGTTATACTCGATGAGGGGGCTTTGTTATACTTGACCAGAGGTCTTTGTTATACTCGATCAGGGAACATTGTTATACTCGACCAGGGAAATTTTTTATAATTAATCAGGGAACTTTGTCATACTCGATCAGTTGACTTTCCTATATTTGACCAATGAACTTTGCTATACTCGATGAGGGGGTTTTGTTATAAACGATGAGGGGACCTTGTTGTACTCGACCAGGGGACTTTGTTATACTCGATCAGGGGACTTTGTTATACTCGACCAGAGGACTTTATTACACTCGACTGCGGACTTTGTTATACTTGATTAGTGGACTTTGTTATACTCGATCAGGGGACTTTGTTATACTCGATGAGAGGACTTTGTTATACTCGATTAGAAAACTTTGTTATACTCGACCAGGGGATTTTGTTATACTCGATCAAGGACTTTGTTATATTCGATTAGGGGAATTTGTTATACTCGATAAGGGGACTTTGTTATACTCGATCAGAGGACTTTGTTATACTCGATTAGAAAACTTTGTTATACTCGACCAGGGGATTTTGATATACTCGATCAAGGGACTTTGTTATATTCGATAAGGGGAATGTGTTATACTCGATCAGGGGACTTTGTTATACTCGATCTGGGGACTTTGTTATACTTGATTAGGGGACTTTTTTATACGCGATCAGGGGACTTTGGTATACTCGATCAGAGGACTTTGTTATACTCGATTAGGGGATATGTTATACTCGACCAGGGGACTTTGTTATACTCGATCAGAGGACTTTGTTATACTCGATCAGGGGACTTTGTTATACTCATCCAGCGGGCTTTGTTATACTAGGATCAGGGGACTTTGTTATTCTCCACGAAGGGACTTTGTTATACTCGCCCAGAGGCCTTTGTTATACTGGACCAGGGGACTTTGTTATACTCGATTAGGGACTTTGATATACTCGGTCAGGGGACTTTGTTATACTCGTCCAGGGGGCTTTGTTATACTCGGTCAGGGGACTTTGTTATATTCGATCAGGGGACTTTGTCTTACTCGATCAGGGCCCTTTGCTATACTCGACCAGGGGACTTTGTTATAATCGATCAGGGGACTTTTTGTTATGCTCGATCTGGGGACTTTTGGTTATACTGGGCCAGGAGACGTTGTTATACTCGAGCAGGGGATATGTTATACTCGATCAGGGGACTTTGTTTTACTGGACCAGGGGACTTTGTTATACACGACCAGGAGACTTTGTTATACTCGATCAGGAGGCTTGGTTATACTCGATCAGGGGACTTTGCTATACTCGACCAGGGGACTTTGTTAAACTCGATAAGGGGACTTTGTATACTCGACCACGGGACCTTTTTATACTTGACCAATGGACTTTGTTATACTCGATGAGGGGCCTTTGTTATACTCGATCTAGAGACTTTGTTATACTCGAGAAGGGGACTTTTTTATACTCGACCAGAGGACTTTGTTTTACTCGATCAGGGGATATGTTATATTCGATCAGGGGACTTTGTTATACTCACCCAGAGGACCTTGTTATACTCGATCAGGGGACTTTGGTATACTCAATCAGGGGACTTTGTTATACTCGATCAGGGGACTTTTGTTATACTCGATCAGGGGACTTTGTTATACTGGTCCAGGAGACTTTGTTATACTCGATCAGGGACTTTGTTATACTCGGTCAGGGGACTTTGTTATACTCGTCGAGGGGACTTTGTTATACTCGTCCAGGGGGCTTTGTAATACTCGGTCAGGAGACATTGTTATACTCGATCAGGGCCCTTTTCTTTACTCGTCCAGGGGACTTTGTTATAATCGATCAGGGGACTTTGTTATACTCGATATGCGGACTTTATTATACTGGGCCAGGGGACTTTTTTATACTCGATCAGCAGACTTTGTTATACTGGACCATGGGACTTTTTTATACTCGATCAGGGGACTTTTGTTATACTCGATCAGGGGACTTTGTTATATTCGACAAGGGGCCTTTGTTATACTCGATCACCGGACTTTGTTATACTCGTTAAGGGGACTTTGTTATACTCGATAAGGGGAATTTGTTATACTTCGATGTGGGGCCTTTGTTATACTCGATCTGAGTACTTTGGTATACTGGACCAGGGGACTTTGTTATACTCGATCAGTGGACTTTGTTATATTCGACCAGAGGACATTGTTATACTCGATCAGGGGATAGGTTTTACTCGATCAGGTGACTTTGTTATACTTTATTAGGGGACTTTCTTATACTCGATCAGGGGACTTTGTTATACTCGATCAGAGGACTTTGTTATACTCGATCAGGGGATATGTTATACTCGATCAGGGGACTTTGTTGTACTCGGTTCAGGGGACTTTCGTATACTTGTCCAGTGGGCTTTGTTATACTAGGATCAGGGGACTTTGTTTTACTCGATCAGGGGACTTTGTCTTGCTCGATCAGGGCCCTTTGTTATACTCGACCAGGGGACTTTGTTATAATCGATCAGGGGACTTTGTTATACTCGATCAGGGGACTTTGTTATACTGGACCAGGGGACTTAGTTATACTCGATCAGGGGACTTTGTTATACTCGATCAGGGGACTTTGTTATACTCGCTCAGAGGCCTTTGTAATACTCGGTCAGGGGAATTTGTTATACTCGATCAGGTGGATATGTTATACTCGATCAGGGGACTTTGTTATACTGGACCAGGGGACTTTGTTATCATCGATCAGGAGGCTTTGTTTTACTGGACCAGGGGACTTTGTTGTACTGGATCAGGGGACTTTGTTATACTCGATCAGGTGGATATGTTATACTCGATCAGGGGACTTTGTTATACTGGACCAGGGGACTTTGTTATAATCGATCAGGGGGCTTTGTTTTACTGGACCAGGGGACTTTGTTATAATCGATCAGGGGACTTTGTTATGCTCGATATGGGGACTTTGATATACTGGGCCAGGGGACTTTTTTATACTCGATCAGGGGACTTTGTTATACTAGTATCAGGGGACTTTGTTATTCTCGACCCGGGGACTTTGTTATACTCGACCAGAGGCCTTTGTTATACTCGGTCAGGGACTATGTTATAATCGATAAGGGGACTTTGTTATGCTCGATCTGGGGACTTTGTTATACTGGGCCAGGAGACGTTGTTATGCTCAAGCAGGGGATATGTTATACTCGGTCAGGGGACTTTGTTATACTGGACCAGGGGACTTTGTTATATTCGATCAAGAGGCTTTGTTATACTCGATCAGGGGACTTTGCTATACTCGACCAGGGGACTTTGTTATACTCGATCAGGGAACTTTGTTATACACGACCAGGGGACTTTTTTATACTTGACCAATGGACTTTGTTATTCTCGATGAGGGGTCTTTGTTATGCTCGATCTAGGGACTTTGTTATACTTGAGAAGGGGACTTTGTTATACTCGATCAGGGGACTTTTTTATACTCGACCAGAGGACTTTGTTATACTCGATCAGGGGATATGTTATACTCGATCAGGGAACTTTGTTATACTCAACCAGAGGACTTTGTTATACTCGATCAGGGGACTTTGTTATACTCATTCAGGGAATTTGTTATACTGGATTAGGGGCCTTTGTTATACTCGATGAGGGGGCTTTGTTATATTCGACCAGGGACTTTTTTATACTTGACCAATGGACTTTGTTATAATCGATGAGGGGCCTTTGTTATACTCGACCAGGGGACTTTGTTATACTCGATCAGGGGACTTTGTTATACTCGATCAAGGGACTTTCTTATACTCGAACAGGGGGCTTTTAATACTCGATCAGGGGACTTTGTTAT
Source organism: Homarus americanus (assembly GCF_018991925.1). Lineage (NCBI taxonomy): Eukaryota > Metazoa > Arthropoda > Malacostraca > Decapoda > Nephropidae > Homarus > Homarus americanus. Next base: position 4,074 of record NW_024736519.1, read on the forward strand.
ACTCGATCAGGAGGTTTTGTTATACTCGATCAGGGGACTTTGTTATACTCGACCAGGGGACTTTTTTATACTTGACCAATGGACTTTGTTGTACTCGATGAGGGGCCTTTGTTATACTCGATCTAGGGACTTTGTTATGCTCGAGAAGTGGACTTTGTTATTCTCGATGAGGAGACTTTCTTATACTCGAGCAGGGGGCTTTGTTATACTCGATCAGGGGACTTTGTTATAATCGATCAGGAGGCTTTGTTATACTCGATCAGGGGACTTTGCTATACTCGATCAGGGGACTTTGTTATACTCGATCAGGGGACTTTGTTATACTCGACCAGGGGACTTTTTTATACTTGACCAATGGACTTTGTTATACTCGATGAGGTGCCGTTGTTATACTCGATCTAGGGACTTTCTTATACTCGATCAGGGGACTTTCTTATACTCGAGCAGGGGGCTTTCTTATACTCGATCAGGGGACTTTGTTATACTCGATTAGGAGGCTTTGTTCTACTCGATCAGGGGACTTTCTTATACTCGATCAGGGGATATGTTATAGTCAATCAGGGGACTTTGTTATACTCGATTAGGGGCCTTTGTTATACTCGATGAGGGGGCTTTGTTATACTTGACCAGGGGTCTTTGTTATACTCGATCAGGGAACATTGTTATACTCGACCAGGGAACTTTTCTATAATTAATCAGAGAACTTTGTCATACTCGATCAGTTGACTTTCCTATATTTGACCAATGGACTTTGCTATACTCGATGAGGGGCTTTTGTTATAAACGATGAGGGGACTTTGTTGTGCTCGACCAGGGGACTTTGTTATACTCGATCAGGGGACTTTGTTATACTCGACCAGAGGACTTTGTTACACACGATCAGCGGACTTTGTTATACTTGATTAGTGGACTTTGTTATACTCGATCAGGGGACTTTGTTATACTCGATGAGAAGACTTTGTTATACTCGATTAGAAAACTTTGTTATACTCGTCCAGGGGATTTTGTTATACTCGATCAAGGGACTTTGTTATATTCGATTAGGAGAATTTGTTATACTCGATAAGGGGACTTTGTTATACTCGATCAGAGGACTTTGTTATACTCTATTAGAAAACTTTGTTATACTCGACCAGGGGATTTTCATATACTCGATCAAGGGACTTTGTTATATTCGATAAGGGGAATTTGTTATACTCGATCAGGGGACTTTGTTATACTCGATCTGGGGACTTTGTTATACTCCATCAGGGGACTTTGTTATAATCGATCAGGAGGCTTTGTTATACTCGATCAGGGGACTTTGCTATACTAGATCAGGGGACTTTGTTATACTCGATCAGGGGACTTTGTTATACTCGACCAGGGGACTTTTTTATACTTGACCAATGGACTTTGTTATACTCGATGAGGTGCCGTTGTTATACTCGATCTAGGGACTTTCTTATACTCGATCAGGGTACTTTCGTATACTCGAGCAGGGGGCTTTCTTATACTCGATCAGGGGACTTTGTTATACTCGATTAGGAGGCTTTGTTATACTCGATCAGGGGACTTTCTTATACTCGATCAGGGGATATGTTATAGTCAATCAGGGGACTTTGTTATACTCGATTAGGGGCCTTTGTTATACTCGATGAGGGGGCTTTGTTATACTTGACCAGGGGTCTTTCTTATACTCGATCAGGGAACATTGTTATACTCGACCAGGGAACTTTTCTATAATTAATCAGGGAACTTTGTCATACTCGATCAGTTGACTTTCCTATATTTGACCAATGGACTTTGCTATACTCGATGAGGGGCTTTTGTTATAAACGATGAGGGGACTTTGTTGTACTCGACCAGGGGACTTTGTTATACTCGATCAGGGGACTTTGTTATACTCGACCAGAGGACTTTGTTACACACGATCAGCGGACTTTGTTATACTTGATTAGTGGACTTTGTTATACTCGATCAGGGGACTTTGTTATACTCGATAAGGGGAATTTGTTATACTCGATCAGGGGACTTTGTTATACTCGATCTGGGGACTTTGTTATACTTGATTAGGGGACTTTGTTATACTCGATCAGGGGACTTTGGTATACTCGATCAGAGGACTTTGTTATACTCGATTAGGGGATATGTTATACTCAACCAGGGGACTTTGATATACTCGATCAGAGGACTTTGTTATGCTCGATCTGGGACCTTGTTATACTGGACCAGGGGACTTTGTTATACTCGATCAGGGGACTTTGTTATACTCGTCCAGGGGGCTTTGTTATACTAGGATCAGGGGACTTTGTTATTCTCGACCAAGGGACTTTGTTATACTCGCCCAGAAGCCTTTGTTATAGTGGACCAAGGGACTTTGTTATACTCGATTAGGGCCTTTGTTATACTCGGTCAGGGGACTTTGTTATACTCGTCCAGGGGGCTTTGTTATACTCGGTCAGGGGACTTTGTTATATTCGATCAGGGGACTTTGTCTTACTCGATCAGGGCCCTTTGCTATACTCGACCTGGGGACTTTGTTATAATCGATCAGGGGACTTTGTTATGCTCGATCTGGGGACTTTGTTATACTGGGCCAGGAGACGTTGTTATACTCTAGCAGGGAATATGTTATACTCGATCAGGGGACTTTGTTATACTAGACCAGGGGACTTTGTTATACTCGACCAGGGGACTTTGTTATACTCGATCAGGAGGCTTTGTTATACTCGATCAGGGGACTTTGCTATACTCGACCAGGGGACTTTGTTAAACTCGATAAGGGGACTTTGTATACTCGACCACGGGACTTTTTTATACTTGACCAATGGACTTTGTTATACTCGATGAGTGGCTTTTGTTATACTCGATCTAGAGACTTTGTTATACTCGAGAAGGGGAGTTTTTTATACTCGACCAGAGGACTTTGTTTTACTCGATCAGGGGATATGTTATACTCGATCAGGGGACTTTGTTATACTCACCCAGAGGACCTTGTTATACTCGATCAGGGGACTTTGGTATACTCAATCAGGGGACTTTGTTATACTCGATCAGGGGACTTTTGTTATACTCGATCAGGGGACTTTGTTATACTGGTCCATGGGACTTTGTTATACTCGATCAGGGACTTTGTTATACTCGGTCAGGGGACTTTGTTATACTCGTCCAGCGGGCTTTGTTATACTCGGTCAGGGGACATTGTTATACTCGATCAGGGGACTTTGTCCTACTCGATCAGGGCCCTTTTCTATACTCGTCCAGGAGACTTTGTTATAATCGATCAGGAGACTTTGTTATACTCGATATGCGGACTTTATTATACTGGGCCAGGAGACTTTTTTATACTCGATCAGCGGACTTTGTTATACTGGACCATGGGACTTTTTTATCCTCGATCAGGGGACTTTTGTTATACTCGATCAGAGGACTTTGTTATACTCGACAAGGGGCCTTTGTTATACTCGATCACCGGACTTTGTTATACTCGTTAAGGGGACTTTGTTATACTCGATAAGGGGAATTTGTTATACTCGATGAGGGGCCTTTTTTATACTCGATCTGAGTACTTTGTTATACTGGACCAGGGGACTTTGTTATACTCGATCAGTGGACTTTGTTATATTCGACCAGAGGACATTGTTTTACTCGATCAGGGGATAGGTTTTACTCGATCAGGTGACTTTGTTATACTTGAATAGGGGACTTTGTTATACTCGATCAGGGGACTTTGTTATACTCGATCAGAGGACTTTGTTATTCTCGATCAGGGGATATGTTATACTCGATCAGGGGACTTTGTTGTACTCGGTTCAGGGGACTTTCGTATACTTGTCCAGTGGGCTTTGTTATACTAGGATCAGGGGACTTTGTTTTACACGATCAGGGGACTTTGTCTTGCTCGATCAGGGCCCTTTGTTATACTCGACCAGGGGACTTTGTTATAATCGATCAGGGGACTTTGTTATACTCGATCAGGGGACTTTGTTATAGTGGACCAGGGGACTTAGTTATACTCGATCAGGGGACTTTGTTATACTCGATCAGGGGACTTTGTTATACTCGCTCAGAGGCCTTTGTAATACTCGGTCAGGTGGATATGTTATACTCGATCAGGGGACTTTGTTATACTGGACCAGGGGACTTTGTTATCATCGATCAGGAGGCTTTGTTTTACTGGACCAGGGGACTTTGTTGTACTGGATCAGGGGACTTTGTTATACTCGATCAGGTGGATATGTTATACTCGATCAGTGGACTTTGTTATACTGGACCAGGGGACTTTGTTATAATCGATCAGGGGCTTTGTTTTACTGGACCAGGGGACTTTGTTATAATCGATCAGGGGACTTTGTTATACTCGTCTATGGGGCTTTGTTATACTCGATCAGGGGACGTTGTTATACTCGATCAGGGGACTTTGTCTTACTCGATGAGGGCCCTTTGCTATACTCTACCAGGGGACTTTGTTATAATCGATCAGGGGACTTTGTTATGCTCGATATGGGGACTTTGTTATACTGGACCAGGGGACTTTTTTATACTCGATCAGGGGACTTTGTTATACTAGTATCAGGGGACTTTGTTATTCTCGACCAGGGGACTTTGTTATACTCGACCAGAGGCCTCTGATATACTCGGTCAGGGTCTATGTTATAATCGATCAGGGGACTTTGTCATGCTCGATCTGGGGACTTTGTTATACTGGGACAGGAGACTTTGTTATACTCGATGAGGGGATATGTTATACTCGATCAGAGGACTTTGTTATACTCGTCCATGGGGCTTTGTTTTACTCGATCAGGGGACGTTGTTATACTCGATCAGGGGACTTTTTCTTACTCGATCAGGGCCCTTTGCTATGCTCGACCAGGGGACTTTGTTATAATCGATCAGGGGACTTTGTTATGCTCGATATGGGGACTTTGTTATACTGGGCCAGGGGACTTTTTTATACTCGATCAGCGGACTTTGTTATACTGGACCAGGAGACTTTCTTATACTCGATGAGGGGATATGTTATACTCAATCAGGGGACTTTGTTATACTGGACCAGGGGATTTTGTAATACTCCATCAGGGACTTTGTTATACTCGATCAGGGGACTTTGTTATACTCATCCATGGGGCTTTGTTATACTCGATCAGGGGACGTTGTTATACTCGATCAGGGGACTTTGTTATACTCGATTAGGGGACTTTTGTTATACTCAATCAAGGGACTATGTTATACTCGATCAGGGGACTTTGTTATACTCGTCCATGGGGCTTTGTTATGCTCGATCAAGGGACTTTGTTATAATCGATCAGGGGACTTTTGTTATACTCGATCAAGGGACTTTGTTATACTCGACCAGGGGCCTTTGTTATACTCGATCACCGGACTTTGTTATACTCGATAAGGGGACTTTGTTATACTCGTCCAGGGGGGCTTTGTTATACTCGATCAGGGGACTTTGTTATACTCGATCAGGGGACTTTGTTATAATCGACCAGGGACTTTGTTATACTCGATGAGGTGCCTTTGTTATAATCGATCAGGGGTTTTTGTTATACTAGATCAGAGGACTTTGTTATTCTCGTTTAGGGGCATTTTTTGGACTCGATGAGGGGCCTATGTTATACTCGATCAGGGGACTTTGTTATACTCGACCAGAGGCCTTTGTTATACTCCGTCAGGGACTATGTTATAATCGATCAGGGGCCTTTGTTATACTAGATCAGAGGACTTTGTTATACTCGATTAGGGGCATTTTTTGGACTGGATCAGGGGACTTTGTTATTCTCGACCAGAGGACTTTCTTATACTCGATCAGGGGATATGTTATACTCGATCAGGGGACTTTGTTATACTTGATTAGGGGACTTTGTTATACTCGATCAGGGGACTTTGTTATACTCGATCAGAGGACTTTGTTATACTCGACCAGGGGCCTTTGTTATACTCGATTAGAATTTTTTTTATACTCCACCAGGGACTTTGTTACACTCGATCAGGGGATATGTTATACTCGATCAGGGGACTTTGTTATACTAGGTTCAGGGGTCTTTGTTATGCTCGTCCAGTGGGCTTTGTTATACTAGGATCAGGGGACTATGTTATAATCGATCAGGGCCCTTTGCTATACTCGAGCAGGGGACTATGTTATAATCGATCAGGGGACTTTGTTATGCTCGATATGGGGATTTTGTTATACTGGGCCAGGGGACTTTTTTATACTCGATCAGCGGACTTTGTTATACTGGACCAGGGGACTTTTTTATACTCGATCAAGGGACTTTGTTATAATCGATGAGGGGACTTTTGTTATACTCGATCAAGGGACTTTAATATATTCGACCAGGGGCCTTTGTTATACTCGATCACCGGACTTTGTTATACTGGATAAGGGGACTTTGTTATACTCGTCCAGGGGGGTTTTGTTATACTCGATCAGGGGACTTTGTTATTCTCGATCAGGGGACTTTTTTATAATCGAAAAGGGACTTTGTTATACTCGATGAGGTGCCTTTGTTATGCTCGATCAGGGGCCTTTGTTATACTAGATCAGAGGACTTTGTTATACTCGATTAGGGGCATTTTTAGACTCGATCAGGGCCTTTCTTATACTCGATCAGGGGACTTTGTTATACTCGATCAGGGGACTTTCTTATACTCGAGCAGGGGGCTTTGTTATACTCGATCAGGGGACTTTGTTATACTCGATCAACAGGCTTTGTTATACTTGAACAGGGGACTTTGCTATACTCGACCAGGGGACTTTGTTATATTCGATCAGGGGACTTTGTTATACTCGACCAGGGACTTTTTTATACTTGACCAACGGATTTTGTTATACTCGATGAAGGGCATGTGTTATACTCGATCTGGGGACTTTCTTATACTGGGCCAGCGGACTTTGTTATACTCGATCTGGGGACTTTGTTATTCTAGTATCAGGGGACTTTGTTATTCTCGACCCGGGGACTTTGTTATACTCGACCAGAGGCCTTTGTTATACTCGGTCAGGGGACTTTGTTATAATCGATCAGGGGACTTTGTTATGCTCGATCTAGGGACTTTGTTATACTTCGCCAGGAGACTTTGTTATACTCGATCAGGGGATGTGTTATACTCGATCAGGGGACTTTGTTATACTGGACCAGGGGACTTTGTTATACTCGATCAGGGGACTTTGTTATACTCGATCAGGAAACTTTGTAATACTCGTCCAGGGGGCTTTGTTATACTCGATCAGGGGACTTTGTTATACTCGATCAGGGGACTTTTGTTATACTCGATCAGAGGACTTTCTTATACTCGCCCAGAGGACTTTGTTATACTCGACCAGGGGCCTTTGTTATACTCGATTAGAAAACTTTATTATACTCGACCAGAACACTTTGTTATACTCGATGACGGGACTTTTGTTATACTCGATCAGGGGACTTTGTGATACTCGACCAGGGGCCTTTGTTATACTCGATCGCCGGACTTTGTAATACTCGATAAGGTAACTTTGTTATACTCGATAAGGGGAATTTGTTAGACTCGAACAAAGGACTTAGTTATACTCGACCAGGGGACTTTGTTATACTCGATTAGGCCGCTTTGTTAAACTCGATCGGGGGCCTTTGTTATACTAGATCAGTGGACTCTGTTATACTCGATGAGGGGCCTCTTTTGGACTCGATCAGGGGCCTTTGTTTTACTCGATCAGGGGATTTTGTTATACTCGATTAGGGGACTTTCTTATACTCGATCAGGGGACTTTTTTATACTCGATCAGGGACTTTGTTATACTCGATGAGGAGGCTTTGTTATACTCGATCAGGTGACTTTGCCTTACTCGACCAGGGGACTTTGTTATACTCGACCTAGGGACTTTTTTATACTTGACCAATGGACTTTGTTATACTCGATGAGGGGCCTTTGTTATACTCGATGAGGGGCCTTATTTATACTAGATCAGGGGACTTTGTTATACCCGATTAGGGGTCTTTTTTAAACTCGATTACGGGCCTTTGTTATACTCAATCAGGGGACTTTGTGATACTCGATCAGGGGACTTACTTATACTCAAGCAGTGGGCTTTGTTATACTCGATCAGGGGACTTTGTTATACTCGCTCAGGAGGCTTTGTTATACTCGATCAGGAGACTTTGTTATACTCTATGAGGAGGCTTTGTTATACTCTATGAGGGGCCTTTGTTATACTTGACCAGGGGCCTTTGTTATACTCGATTAGAAAACTTTGTTATACTCGACCAGGGGACTTTGTTATACTCCACCAGGGACTTTGTTATTGTCGATCAGGGGATATGTTATACTCGATCAGGGGACTTTGTTATACTCGGTTCAGGGGACTTTGTTATACTCGTCTAGTGGGCTTTGTTATACTAGGATCAGGGGACTTTGTTATACTCGATCAGGGGACTTTGTCTTACTCGATCAGGGCCCTTTGATATACTCGACCAGGGGACTTTGTTGTAATCGATCAGGGGACTTTGTTATGCTCGATCTGTGGACTTTGTTATACTGAGCCAGGAGACGTTGTTATACTCGATCAGGGGACTTCGTTATACTCGATTAGGGGCCTTTGTTATACTCGATGAGGGGGCTTTCTTATGCTCGACCAGGGGACTTTGTTATACTCGATCAGGGAACTTTGTTATACTCGACCAGGGGACTTTTTTATAATTAATCAGGGGACTTTGTCATTCTCGATCAGTGGACTTTCCTATATTTGACCAATGGACTTTGCTATACTCAATGAGGGGCTTTTGTTATACTCGATGAGGGGCCTTTGTTATACTCGATCAGGGGACTTTGTTATACTCGACCAGGGGACTTTGTTATACTCGATCAGGGGACTTTTTTATACTCGACCAGAGGACTTTGTTATACTAATATCAGGGGACTTTGTTATTCTCGACCAGGGGACTTTGTTATACTCGACCAGAGGCCTTTGTTATACTCGGTCAGGGGACTTTGTTATAATCGATAAGAGGACTTTGTTATGCTCGATCTGGGGACTTTGATATACTGGGCCAGGAGACTTTGTTATACTCGATCAGGGGATGTGTTATACTCGAACAGGGGACTTTGTCTTACTCGATCAGGGCCCTTTGTTATACTCGACCAGGGGACTTTGTTGTAATCGATCAGGGGACTTTGTTATGCTCGATCTGGGGACTTTGTTATATTGGGCCAGGAGACTTTGTTACACTCGATCAAGGGACTTTGTTATACTCGCTCAGGAGGCTTTGTTATGCTCGATCAGGGGACTTTCGTATACTCGAGCAGGGGGCTTTGTTATACTCGATCAGGGGACTTTGTTATACTCGATCCGGAGGCTTTGTTATACTCGATCAGGGGACTTTGCTATACTCGACCAGGGGTCTGTTTTATACTTGACCAATCGACTTTGCTGTACTCGATGAGGGGCCATTGTTATACTCGAACAGGGGACTTTTTTATACTCGACCAGCGTACTTTGTTATACTCGATCAAGGGGATATGTTATACCCGATCAGGGGACTTTGTTATACTCAACCAGAGGACTTTGTTATACTCGATCAGGGGACTTTGTTATACTCAATCAGGGGAGTTTGTTTTACTCGATTAGGGGCCTTTGTTATACTTGATGAGGGGCTTTCTTATACTCGACCAGGGGTCTTTGTTATACTCGATCAGGGAACTTTGTTATATTCGACCAGGGGACTTTTTTATAATTAATCAGGGGACTTTGTCATTCTCGATCAGTGGACTTTCCTATATTTGACCAATGGACTTTGCTATACTCAATGAGGGGCTTTTGTTATACTCGATGTGGGGCCTTTGTTATACTCGATCAGGGGACTTTGTTATACTCGACCAGGGGACTTTGTTATACTCGATTAGGGGACTTTTTTATACTCGACCAGAGGACTTTGTTATACTAATATCAGGGGACTTTGTTATTCTCGACCAGGGGACTTTGTTATACTCGACCAGAGGCCTTTGTTATACTCGGTCAGGTGACTTTGTTATAATCGATCAGAGGACTTTGTTATGCTCGATCTGGGGACTTTGATATACTGGGCCAGGAGACTTTGTTATACTCGATCAGGGGATGTGTTATACTCGATCATGGGGACTTTGTTATACTGGACCAGGGGACTTTGTTATACTCGATCAGGGGACTTTGTTATACTCGATCAGGGGACTTTGTCTTACTCGATCAGGGCCCTTTGCTATACTCGACCAGGGGACTTTGTTATACACGACCAAGGGACTTTGTTATTCTCGATTAGGCGGCTTTGATATACTCAATCAGGGGACTTTGTTATACTCGATGAGGGGCCTTTGTTATACTCGATCAGGGGCCTTTGTTATACTAGATGAGGGACTTTGTTATACTCGATTAGGGGCCTTTTTAGACTCGATCACGGACCTTTGTTATACTCAATCAGGGGACTTTGTTATACTCGATCAGGGGACTTTCTTATACTCGAGCAGTGGGCTTTGTTATGCTCGATCAGGGGACTTTGTTATACTCGATCTGGAGGCTTTGTTATACTCGATCATGGGACTTTGCTATACTCGACCAGGGGACTTTGTTATACTCGATCAGGGGAATTTGTTATACTCGACCACGGGACTTTTTTATACTTGACCAATGGACTTTGTTATACTCGATGAGGGGCCTTTGTTATACTTGACCAGGGGCCTTTGTTATACTCGATTAGAAAGCTTTGTTATACTCGATTAGAAAGCTTTGTTATACTCGACCAGGGGACTTTTTTATACTCCACCAGGGACTTTGTTATACTCGATCAGGGGATATGTTTTACTCGATCAGGGGACTTTGTTATACTCGGTTCAGGGGACTTTGTTGTATTTGTCTAGTGGGCTTTGTTATACTAGGATGAGGGGACTTTGTTATACTCGATCAGGGGACTTTGTCTTACTCGATCAGGGCCCTTTGTTTAACTCGACCAGGGACTTTGTTGTAATCGATCAGGGGACTTTGTTATGCTCGATCTGGGGACGTTGTTATACTGGGCCAGGAGACCTTGTTATACTTGTTACGAGTTGGGGATTTAGAATATAGTTATACGTCTACCCAGATCCCAACAGGTAACAACAACAAAAACAACAAAGACAATCGGACTATAAAAGGGTAGACAAAGGATGCGAGTTTTCGTTGTGTATAATAAAGTACCATAAATCCCTAAACAAAATATTCAGCTTATAAATTACCCTTAACCAAACTTAACCTAAACATTAACAGTATATACATATTAATACAACATAAACAATTTTGAAGCAAGTGGACGTGGGGGAGGCAATACAAAATACAAATACTTAAGTGAGGAGCTGAGATGGCTGACGAGTAAGGCTGAGTATTGTAGAAGACGGTAGGTAGTCACTGCGCCGCAGGTTTAGAGGATAGATGATCCTGTGGTCACTTCCCAGAGCCAAGTCCTCTCTCCTCGAATTGGAGCTCACAAAGAAGACTTGGAGGAAGTGACGCAACAACCAGGATATGGAGAAGGGAAACCCCGGAGTGGTAACTAAGACGAGTCATACTCGTGTCTCGTCCCTAGATGGCGTTGCTCGTGGTGCTGGGTAGGTAGATCAAGACAATAGATGGCGTGGTTCGTAGTGCTGGGTGGATGATCATGACAATTGGTGGAGGGGTTCGTAACACACCCCCCCTCCAAAGACCTCCGTAGCGCGGGCGCGAAGGAGGTGATCACCTGGTGCGTCTGGAGAGTAGCTGCTGCATTTTCACTGGAGCTCGGGATAAGGAGTCTGCAATCAGGTTGGATGAACGTGAGTGGGTTATGGTCGGTGAAGACTAGGGTTGCTTGTGGGCAAGACTGGAGGTAACATTCAAACTTCTTTATTGCCAACACCAGAGCCAGGGCCTCCTTCTCTATGGTCGAGTAGTTGGTCTGATGTTTTTTCAACTTGGCGGAGTAGTATGCCACAGGGTGAAGGACATCAGTGGTTGGGTCGGGTTGTAGGAGCACAGCCCCCACTCCGACACCGCGAGCGTCGATTTGCAGATGGAAGGGCAAGGTGTAGTCAGGGGGGTGGACTACAGGCTTGGAGGCAAGGAAAGCTCTGAGGCCGTGGAAAGACTGGTCGCACCTCTGGTTCCAGATGTAAGGGACCGCAGAACTGGTAAGGTCTGTGAGGGGTCCGGCCACGCTGGAGAAGTTACTGCAGAACCGACGGTAGTAGCCGCACATCTCCAGGAAGCGCACGAGTTCCTTCCTCGTCCTTGGAGTGGGGAAGGACAAGATGGCTTTAACGTTTGCGTCCTTGGGTCTCACCATACCATGCCCAACGATATGTCCCAGGTAAGTCACTGAGGCCCGGCCAAAAGCAGATTTAGCCAGGTTTATGGTGAATCCAGTCTCTTGCAGTCGTGCAAACAGTATCTCCAAACGCACCAGATGTTCGTCCCAGCTGTCCGACACCACCACCAGGTCATCCAGGTAGGCGAACGTCCCACCTAGGTCCTGAATAAGGTAGTTGATGGCCCTCTGGAATGTGGCCGGAGCATTAGAAAAGCCAAACGCCATAACCAAATATTGAAAAAGACCAAATGGAGTTATAAATGCCGAGATTATTTTTGCCCTATCCGTAAGTCCCACTTGATAATATCCTTTCAATAAGTCCACCGTACTGATAAATTTGGCACAGCCTATGCTGTCTATTATATCTTCAATCAAAGGTAAAGGGTAGGAGTCCAAGACAGTGACCGGGTTCACTTTACGATAATCGGTACAGAAACGAAAAGTGCCATCGGGTTTTGGAATGAGAAGGCAAGGTGAATCCCAGGGGGAGGTACTAGGCTCAGCTAAGTTATGTTTTAACAAAAAGTCTACCTCCTTTTTCATAATCTCTCTTTTTTGTGGATTTAGTTGATAGGCTGATTGCCTAATGGGTTGTACATCATCTGAGATTAGCTTAATATCATGTTTAAGTATATTGCAAAACCCTGGGAGGTCTGACGTGACTTTAGGAAATGTTGATAATAACTTAGTGAGATCTTTTGCTTGAGATGGATTCAGAACAGAAAAATACTCATCCAAGTTGTTGAGTATGTGACTGTTAGCAGGGTTTTCTTTAGGTAGAGGGAAGTCTAAATTCTCCAATAGGTCCATGTCATCTGTCTCCGGCTCCGGCCCTGACAAAACCGTATGCAATACAGGTTGACTTATAGCCTCTGGGATGTCTTCCTCTGACTGCCTGGAATGGTAAAGTTTCATGAGATTAATGTGAACAAGTTGTGAATCTTTTCTGCGATCAGGAGTATGGACTATATAGTTGAGGGGAGATAGTTTATTAGCATCGACTTGAAAGTTTTGATGGAACCGTTCCAAGCAACCTTGGGACGGTGGGTGGTAAGCCGAAGATGTACAATGGTCCACACTGAGGTCTTTCATCACCTGTTTGAACAAAGATGGATCAGATTGTTGGGCTGTAATGAGCTCATCCTTACTAATGGTCTTATTGTACAGATCTTCTGTGGGTAGGAAGATATTTGAGGTGGTTTTAGACGAAGAGGGCCCATTTCGCACACTCTGTGACCGGGTGACAGCACAAGATGGGAAAAGATGAGGAATAGTTTCTTTAAGGTCAGTGGTGGAGTTGACAGGTAAGGGAGAGTCGACTGTCTTTATGTTAGGAACCACTAGATCTCCTACCAAGTCATTACCCAATAATAAATGAATGCCGCACACAGGCATTGGGTCTTTCCTAATGGCTATTTGCACTTCCCCAGTAATCAAGGGACATTGGAGGTGCACTTTAGCTAAAGGATAGGAAGAATGGGATGAGAGATCCGAAATTAGAACACTCTCATTAGTAAATGCGGTAGATATATCAGGAATGACGTTAAACAGGAGGATAGATTGTGCTGCGCCCGTATCACGTAGTATACGAATAGGGAAAGAACGAGACCCCTCCATGATTGAAATTTTTCCCTCATAGGTGAATGAAGAGAAGAGATCCTGATGGGGCCTTTCCACATTGGTGTTTGCTATTGGTTTGGATTTGGGATCCAGGGAACTACTTTTAGCAATTCGACACTTTGGGTGTTTACAAGTCTGGATCGTATGGCCTGGGTTTTTACAGTAAGAACAAGTAAGCTTGGTTGCATCGGGGGGAGTAGGTGTGGGACCTTTCGACCTACCACTCACGTTCCCAAGGTTATCATCAGAGGATGACCTAACATGTCGGGAAGTACCACGTTCCCCACGGCACAGTGACTCCACCAGCAAGGCGTACTCATCAGCCAGCTCAGCCGCACGTCCTAAATTAACCTCTCCACGATCCTCCACATGCTTCAAGATTTGAAATGGTATCTTGTTCTTCCACTCCTCCAGGACTACCAAGTTTAACAAATCCTGAGGTGGCCATTAAGAAAACCTAGATAAATTAATTAATGGTCAAAAGATAAGATACGTGGATATCACGGCAGTGGATAACCAGAAAGTCCCGGAAACTACCTAGGGAAATTACACTTATGATTATTGTTCTTCTGAGAAGATCCTTAGATAAGGATAAGAGACTTGAAAGGGGAAGGGCGTATTACGGCATTAATATAAAGATCCGGATTAACAACCCTGAGATACTTGAAAGAGGAAGGGCGTATTACGGCATTTTATATAAAGATCCGGATTAACAACCCCGAGATACTTTAAAGAGGAAGGGCGTATTACGGCGTTTTATATAAAGATCCGGATTAACAACCCCGAGATACTTTAAAGAGGAAGGGCGTATTACGGCATTAATATAAAGATCCGGATTAACAACCGTGAGATACTTGAAAGAGGAAGGGCGTATTACGGCATTTTATATAAAGATCCGGATTAACAACCCTGAGATACTTTAAAGAGGAAGGGCGTATTACGGCATTTATATAAGGATCCGGATTAACAACCCTGATATACTTGAAAGAGGACGGGCGTATTACGGCATTAATATAAAGATCCGGTTTAACAACCCTGATAAATGGTATGATTGACCCTGAATGAGATAATGAGAAGAACAATAATGGAGGCTTTATAATTATGGGGTCCTGGTAGAGCGGGGCGTCCCAAGATATCACTTCACCCTAAACTAGTGACTATGAAACAGCCTACTCTGGAGTGAGGGTACGGCATTAAACAGATCCGGATTCTTCCCTACACTTGATAAGACTTACTACACGACTGCCACGTGTAATAACAGGTAAGCCTTATGACACTTGGAACCTAATATCCTACGGCTGTCACTCTTACTGTACGATAATACCAATATATGCACACACATATGAAGGTAACTTTAAACCACCGTAAAGCAATTGTGAACAGAAGTGACTGGGAGGAATAATTAACACTGAGTAACAAGGGAGGAAGGAATATGGTACTTAAGGGTCGAGTCCTGTCACGGTCGCCATTTGTTACGAGTTGGGGATTTAGAATATAGTTATACGTCTACCCAGATCCCAACAGGTAACAAAAAAAACAAAACAAAGACAATCGGACTATAAAAGGGTAGACAAAGGATGCGAGTTTTCGTTGTGTATAATAAAGTACCATAAATCCCTAAACAAAATATTCAGCTTATAAATTACCCTTAACCAAACTTAACCTAAACATTAACAGTATATACATATTAATACAACATAAACAATTTTGAAGCAAGTGGACGTGGGGGAGGCAATACAAAATACAAATACTTAAGTGAGGAGCTGAGATGGCTGACGAGTAAGGCTGAGTATTGTAGAAGACGGTAGGTAGTCACTGCGCCGCAGGTTTAGAGGATAGATGATCCTGTGGTCACTTCCCAGAGCCAAGTCCTCTCTCCTCGAATTGGAGCTCACAAAGAAGACTTGGAGGAAGTGACGCAACAACCAGGATATGGAGAAGGGAAACCCCGGAGTGGTAACTAAGACGAGTCATACTCGTGTCTCGTCCGTAGACGGCGTTGCTCAAAGCGTAGGTAGGATCAAGACAACAGATGGCGTAAGTCTGTAGTGCTGTGGATGACTGCGACACCAGGTGGAGGGGTTCGTAACACATCTTGAACAACAGGGATATGTTATACTCCATCAGGGACTTTGTTTTTCAGGCCGGGACCCGGGACTTTATACCTGCATCAGTGTATTCCTGCTTATACCTGATCAGGATTTTGTTGGGCTTCCTGTCCAGGGGACTTTGTTATACCGACCAGAGGCCTTTTGTTATACTCGGTCAGGGACTTTGTTATAATCGATCAGGGAATTTTGTTATACCTGATCAGGGACTTTGTTATACTGGCCCAGGGTTTCGCTGCGGCTAATGATCAGGACTTCTTTATACTCGATCAGGGGACTTTGTCTTACTCGATCAGGGTCTTTTGCTATACTCGACCAGGGGACTTTGTTATAATCAATCAGGGGACTTTGTTATGCTCGATATGGGGACTTTGTTATACTGGGCCAAGGGACTTTTTTATACTCGATCAGCGGACTTTGTTATACTGGACCAGGTGACTTTTTTATACTCGATCAGGGGACTTTGTTATACTCGATCAGGGTACTTTTGTTATGCTCAATCAGGGGACTTTGTTATACTCGACCAGGGGCCTTTGTTATACTCGATCACTTGACTTTGTTATACTCGATAAGGGGACTTTGTTATACTCGTCCAGGGGGCTTTGTTATACTCGATCAGGGGACTTTGTTATACTCGATTAGAAAACTTTGTTATACTCCACCAGGGACTTTGTTATTGTCGATCAGGGGATATGTTATACTCGACCAGGGGACTTTGTTGTAATCGATCAGGGGACTTTGTTATGCTCGATCTGGGGACTTTGTTATACTGGGCCAGGAGACTTTGTTATACTCGATCAGGGGACTTTGTTATACTCGCTCAGGAGGCTTTGTTATACTCGATCAGGGGACTTTCTTATACTCGAGCAGGGGGCTTTGTTATACTCGATCAGGGGACTTTGTTATACTCGCTCAGGAGGCTTTGTTATACTCGATCAGGAGACTTTGTTATACTCTATGAGGAGGCTTTGTTATACTCTATGAGGGGCCTTTGTTATACTTGACCAGGGGCCTTTGTTATACTTGACCAGGGGCCTTTGTTATACTCGATTAGAAAACTTTGTTATACTCGACCAGGAGACTTTGTTATACTCCACTAGGGACTTTGTTATTGTCGATCAGGGGATATGTTATACTCGATCAGGGGACTTTGTTATACTCGGTTCAGGGGACTTTGTTATACTCGGTTCAGGGGACTTTGTTATACTCGTCTAGTGGGCTTTGTTATACTAGGATTAGGGGACTTCGTTGTACTCGAACAGGGGACTTTGTCTTACTCGATCAGGGCCCTTTGTTATACTCGACCAGGGGACTTTGTTGTAATCGATCAGGGGACTTTGTTATACTCGATCTGGGGACTTTGTTATACTGGGCCAGGAGACTTTGTTATACTCGATCAGGGGACTTTGTTATACTCACTCAGGAGGCTTTGTTATACTCGATCAGGGGACTTTCGTATACTCAAGAAGGGGGCTTTGTTATACTCGATCAGGGGACTTTGCTATACTCGACCAGGGGTCTGTTTTATACTTGACCAATCGAGTTTGTTGTACTCGATGAGGGGCCATTGTTATACTCGATCAGGGGACTTTTATATACTCGACCAGAGTACTTTGTTATACTCGATCAAAGGGGATATGTTATACGCGATCAGGGGACTTTGTTATACTCAACCAGAGGACTTTGTTATACTCGATTAGGGGACTTTGTTATACTCAATCAGGGGACTTTGTTTTACTCGATTAGGGGCCTTTGTTATACTCGATGAGGTGGCTTTCTTATACTCGACCAGGGGACTTTGTTATACTCGATCAGGGAACTTTGTTATATTCGACCAGGGGACTTTTTTATAATTAATCAGGGGACTTTGTCATTCTCGATCAGTGGACTTTCCTATATTTGACCAATGGACGTTGCTATACTCAATGAGGGGCTTTTGTTATACTCGATGTGGGGCCTTTGTTATACTCGATCAGGGGACTTTGTTATACTCGACCAGGGGACTTTGTTATACTCGATCAGGGGACTTTTTTATACTCGACCAGAGGACTTTGTTATACTAATATCAGGGAACTTTGTTATTCTCGACCAGGGGACTTTGTTATACTCGACCAGAGGCCTTTGTTATACTCGGTCAGGTGACTTTGTTATAATCGATCAGAGGACTTTGTTATGCTCGATCTGGGGACTTTGATATACTGGGCCAGGAGACTTTGTTATACTCGATCAGGGAATGTGTTATACTCGAAGAGGGAACTTTGTCTTACTCG
>NW_024736520.1:0-12053 GCF_018991925.1 Homarus americanus
GAGACAGATTTGAGCTTGGTCAAATTGTGAACGGAGATGAGAGTGAGATATAGGTTGTTTGGTTTCAGTCTTGAGTGAGGTCGATTTTGTAGACAGTGGCTGCTATAGAAGTTGGGGATGTTTGAATTGGTTTTGGAGAGTTGTAGTATTAGGAGAGGCTTTATCATGAAGTGTTGTGTTTGGAGATTGGTTGTGGGAAGGGGGGAGTTTGTGTTTGGGGATTGGCGGGGGTGGCGGTTGTATGTTGATTTAAGGTGAATTAGAATTGCTTAAGGGGGGTTGTTGTGTGAGTGTGTATGTGTTTGCGTGGAAATGTAGTGAGGGGGAGGGTTAGGATAATTGTTATAAGGTCAGGTATGGTTCGGTTGTAGGGAGGAGGTGGGGAGGAGAGGAGAGGAGAGGGGGGCTTTGGAGGTTGTTGGGTTAATTTATAGTATGGTAGGATTTCTTAGGGATATAATTTATAATGCTAATGAATAGTTAGCATTAGGTCATATTGATTTTTTTTTTTTAAGAGGGATTGTGAGTAAGATTGGGTGGGTTAAGTTTTTCTTTTGGGAGGATTGTAGGTTTTGTTAGTGGTTGGCAGAGTTGGGTTAATTATTGCATTCTTTCTTTCCTTTGGCTTGTAAAGGACTTCTGCAATTGCGTGGTAGGCTCTTGCAGGTATTGTGAGTTCCTGGTCCCATTCTAGAGGGAGAGGGTTTGTGTACAGGTACAATGCACCCCTCCCCGACCTTATTGGCTAAGGGAGGCGTTCATGTCATCTGTATGTTGGTACCATTCTTTGTTAGGTACACCTCTCCGACCTTATTGGCTAAGGGAGGTGCCCATAAAACAGTGTTGGTAACATTCTTGAGGGAAAGGGCTTGCGTGCAGGTACTGTGCACCTCTCCCCGACCTTATTGGCTAAGGGAGACGTACACGTCATCTGAGTTAGTATGGGATGGGTAAGTTAGGTATTTGTTTTGGGAGGAGTGATAGGGTGTGGTTAGTTAATGGTAGAATGGTTATTTCTTATTTTGTGTGGGATTGCTAGTAACGGCTGGGTATGTTAGGTTTTTATTTTTGGGGGGATTGTTAGGGTCTTTTCTTTCTTTTTTAGGGGGGGAAGAGTTAGTGCAGGTTGAGTGGGTTAGATTTTTTTTTTTTGTCGGAGTGGTCTTGAGTTTGAGTTGGGGGCGTGGGGTTTGGAGTGAGGGGGGGGGAGGAGGGAAGTTGGGTAAGTCAGGTAAGGTTAGATTAGGTTGATTGGGTTAGGTTGGGTGGGAATCATTGGGTGTGGGGTTGAGGAGAGGTTAGGTTAAGGTTAAGTTAGGTTAGGTTAGGTTGATTGGGTTAGGTTAGGTGGGAATCGTTGGGTGTGGGCTGAGGAGAGGTTAGGTTATATTAGGTTAGGTTGATTTGGTTAGGTTGGGTGGGAATCGTTGGGTGAGGGTTGAGGAGAGGTTAGGTTTAATCTGGGGGGAGTTGTTGGGTGTGGTTATAGGGGAGTTATTAATATAAGGGAGGTGGGAGGGGAGTGTTTGGTTTGTTTAGTATGGAGGGATTTCTGTCTCTGAATCTGCGTGGGAGTATGATGTTGTCGAAATAATCCTGCCATTGAGGGTAAGTAGTGAGGAGTGATTCTATTTGTTTGTCACCTAGTTGTCTCCAGTAGATGTTAAGTGGGGGGAGGGAGCTGAGTTCATGTAGATGACTGTTTGGGGTGAAGGATGACCAGTGTGTGTTATGGATGAATCTTAGTGCTTTGTTTTGAATGACTTGAAGTTTCTTGGCGTGTGATGGTGTTGCTAGCTGGAGTGTGTTAGGTGCATAAGTCAATAGTGGGCGTATGAGGGCTTTGAATAGGTGTGTTTTGGTTTTGATTGATGCGGTTCTGAATCTGTATATATTCCCGAGTGTTTTGTTTGCGATCAAAGCCTTCATATTGGTGTGTAGTGACATGGTGAGGGTGTCGTTGAATGTGACTCCTAGGATTGTGTTTGTTCGTTTGACAGTTATGGGTGTAGGGTAGGCGATGTAGGGGTTTAGGTAAATGTGGCGTGGTTGTCGTCTTTTGGTGCCGAAGTAGGAGATTTGTGCTTTGTTCGGGTTGGTTTGTATTCGCCATCGGAGTTCCCATTGTGTAACGTGTTCGAGTTCCCTGTGTGCTTTGTCTGTTAGGTGATCAAGAGTTTTGTGTCTGACTAGTTGGGTTACATCGTCGGCGTACTGTATTGTCAGAGAGTCGATGTGTAAGGGGTCGGGTAAGTCGTTTGTGTAAAGAATGTATAGTGTTGGGGACAGGACTGATCCTTGTGGGACTCCTGCTTGCAGTGTGAAGTGGTCAGAGTAGGCAGGTGTGAATTTTATCCTCATTGTTCTGTCTGTTAGGAAGTTACATAGTAATTGTTGTGATTTTTGAGGGAGGTTAAAATTGGTGCATATCTTATACTTTAATCCATCGTGCCAAACTGTGTCGAAGGCTTTTTGTACGTCTTTTGTAATGAGTGCTATCTTGTATGCACCTTTGTTCATGTGGAGGTAGTTTGTCATTATATTGAGTGCGTCTTGGGTTGAGTGGTGTGCTCTGAAGCCGAACTGCTTGTAGGACAGTAGTTGTTCATCTTCAAAGTGGTATCTGAGGCGGGTGTTGTATAGTCTTTCAAAAGTTTTGCCTAAGACTTCTAGTATGCTGATCGGTCTGTAGTTTTGTGGATCTGTTGGGTTTTTGTTTGGTTTAGGTATCATGATGGCTGTGGCTGTCTTAAAGAGTTTTGGGAAGTATCCTGTAGCCAGTTGGGTGTTGTAGAGGTAAGTAATGGCTGTGACAGTTTCTGGGGGCAGGTGCTTCAGGATTGCTTGACCAATATTGCTGTCACCTGATTTTTTTTTTTTTTGTCTAGTGCTTGTTTGACTTCTGTTGGGGTGAAAGGAGCAGTGAGGGTGTGGTTCTGTGTGAGTGTGGAGGTATCTATTGTGTTGTCAGGAGTTGTTCTGTCGTGAAGTGTTTGCATGTGTGTGGTGATGTTGTTTATGTGGTTTAAGATGTACCTTTGTTGTGTGGGGGTGTGTGGGTGGAAAATGTGTTCCCAGTGTTGTTTTAGTGTTTGTGCTACTTCGGCTGGCTCATTGATTTTTCTACCATTAACTAGTAGGTGATCAAAGGGGGGTTTTGCATTCCTCTCAGCTTGGCGATCCTTTGCCAAAATTCTCGGGGGTTATGTGTTCTGTGTTCCTGGGCAGCCTCTACGAGTTTTGCCCAGTGAACCTCATGGTCTTGACGGAGGCTGTGGATGATGTGTATTCTTAGTGTGGAGATGTCTGTGTAAACTGGTGCTAAGTTAAGTTTGTTTAGTTCGAATCGTGTCCTGTAGCAGTGAAGTAGGCGTCGAGTTCTTATAGAGGGTGTGAAGGAGTATTTTCTCTTGAACCGGTGTTTAGGAATGTGGGTATCTGCTATGGCGGTGATAGTGTTGAAAAGGTGTGTCCAGGTTTCCTCAATCTTCCTTGTGGGTTGGTGTTCGAGGTTGAGTGTGTATTGTTGTTCAGAGAGTGTGGTTTTGAAGGCATCCCAATCTGCGTGTTGATACTGGTATTGAGGTGTGGTTGTTGGGAGGAGGATGGGATTGTTGGAGAGGTGAAGAGTGATGGGAATGTGGTCTGAGCCTGATAGGGGGCCGGGAGTGATGTAGTGTTGGAATTGGAGGGCAGGGGTGTTGGTGATGACGATGTCTGGAGTGCCTTTGCCGTGAGCAGCGTAGAATGTGGGGAAGAAAGGGCCAATGTGGTGAAGGTTTTGTGAGTGACCAAAGCGTGTAGTTGTTGGCCAAGGGGGTCGATGCGGTTGTGTTGGAATGCGGTGTGGTGTGCATTGAGGTCGGCCATTAGTATTACAGGTAGGTGTGAGTTGTTAAAGATGGAGTTTAGGTCTGTGAAGGGGATAAGCGAGTTAGGTCTTGAGTATGTTGTGCAGATGATTATCTGTCCGTGTTGAGTGTCGATCTTGGTGGCCATGAAGTGTTTGAAGGCAAAGTTGGTGATGAATTCGTGTTTCATGGAGGATCTGATGAGGATTGCAACGCCCTCGAATAGTTCGTGGGGTGATTGTCTGCTTGTGTAGCCGAAGTGCTTGATTTTGGTGTTTGTGCATGTTGAGTTGAGGAGGAGGATGTCTGGGTTGTGTTCTTGTATGAGGAGAGAGATGGCGTGTCTGTTTGAGTGATATGCTCTACAGTTGTATTGCATAATGGTGATCATGTTGTATAATTTGTTACTTATATGAGATTGAAATTCTGGGGTGCAGGGATGAGGTCTAAATTGTCGAGTGACTGTGAGCGTGGTGGTATGAGTGTTGTGTATGCAAGTGAGGGAAGGGCAGTTGCGTGACTGTGTGTGGGGGAGTCGGGAGGTTGGGGGGAGTGTGCTAGGTTCGTGTCGGGGTTGATTTCTGTTTCCTTTGGGGTAGTGCCGTATAGATTTACTTTGATTATTGATTTGGTTGGATGAGTGTATTGTATAATTCTTTTGCTGTCAGGTGTATAGGGAGAAAGGGGGGAGGTGTTCTTCCTCTTTGGTCTAGGGGTCTTAACCACTAGTTCTGTGGGGGGAAGGGCTGCCATTTTATTCTTGGGAGTCTGGGGTGTTAGGGGAGGATTGGGTTTGGTTTGGGTGTTCGTGGTCCGGGAGTTCAATGTAGTCAAGTGGGAGAAGTCGGGAGTAGGCAGGGTCGAGGTGGAGGGGCCGGTATGTTTTGGACTGATTACTTTGGGGGGTGAGGTAATGGTAGAATGGTGAGATAAGTCAGGTGTGGGCATGGCAGAAGTGGAGGGGAGGAGGGAGATTACAGTGGATTCTCTGGGGGGTGGGGGGGGCATGTTGGTCCGGTCGGAGATGGGGGCAGTGGGGAAGATGAGGTCGGGACCGGTTCTGAAGGAGTCAGGAATGTTTATGGTAGGGAGGCCGTTAGCCTTCAAACCCTAAATTACCAGTTTTAGAAAAAGTGATCTGTTACCGTTGCTTAGGGTATGTGCCAGAAGTATGATGGTGGTGATTTTTGCGTCAGTGTCGGGGGACGGGAGGGGGGCGGTTAGGTTGTTGGTCCAGCAAGTGCGGGTGGGGAGAGTCGTGGGAGTAGGGAGTGAGTGGTGGGGCGGAGGAGGTGGTGCTGTGGGAGGTGCAGTGGGAGGTGAGGGTCGGCGGGGAGGGAGTGGTGTTGTGCTGTTATCGAGTCTGATTTTGCACTTGTTGCTGATGGCAGAGTGAGGGCCTTTACAGTTGCAGCATTTAGTTACAGTGGCAGTGCAGTTTCGGTAGGAGTGGCCTTGATTGGCACATTTTGAGCAAGTTTGTGTGTTACTGCAACGGTTGGTGTTGTGTCCAAATTTGTGTCTCGTGAGGGGATGATGTTGTTGCCGAATTTTATTCCGTTAGATTTTAATTTGATGGCGTCAGTTTGAGTAGCTGTGGTGATTTTAAGCATGGGGAGAGATCCCATCCGGGCTGCTGATGACATTTGGTTGGTGTTGTGTGATTTGATTTCTTTCAGAAGGTTAGGGTTGTCAAGGATAGGAGGGATTACTTTCCTGCATATGAGGGTGCATTTTGCACGGTACTCAGGTGAACTGAGGACCGTTAAGCCATTGTCTTTCAATATTTTGTTCACTGCTGGGGAGTGGAACTGGTCGGCGTCTTCGTCAGTCTGTACAAATATTTTGATGATGTCGTCATTGGTGAAGGAACGGATTTGAAATATCAAGGTCAGCTGAAAAATGAGTGAGGCGAGGTCTGTGCATGGTTGGATGGTACGGTCCACTTTAATTTTAATTGAAGGCATGTTTACTATTTCAATTTGGAGATTTATGGAGATCTCCCCTAACAATTCCCTGATTTCCTGCGCCCCTCACGTAGGGGAGACCCTGCACTATCACAGAGGTCCCCAGGTGAATCGGCAGGCTGTGCTGACCCTCCACCCTTCACACAAACACGCACTAGCGAGGTGTGGGGACAGAGGGCGTTTCCAGACGAATACTCCCCTGTACGTCAACTGACAGGGGAATAGGTCCTTTCACCGCACGGAAGAGAAGAGTTAGAGTGGTAGAAAAAGGTCTGAAAACTTACTGATGACTCTTTCTTCACACCAAGCCCCTCAGCAGCATTCGGGGTTCCTAAGGGAGGTCCGATACTGTAGGAGAGGCTCAATGTGTCGATCGAATCAACAGATTTGTCAGTTATGAAGAATTGAAGTCAGGTGCTTGTGTATTCCAGGGTAAGTGGGAAGGTGGGAGAGGTCCCAGAACTAGCCAATCAGCTGTGTCTGTTTGTTCTCCGGCGTCCCCGTCGCTCTGCGTGTCTGCTCTCTATGGTGTGTCCTGGCTCGATGTGTGACTACCACAGATAGATTAAATGCTAGTGACAGGGGGGAAGGAGGTTCAGGGGAAGAATAAAGTGAGGATTGAAGTGAATTTTAGGAGGAGAGAACAGATGCAGTGGCTAAACACCGCTTGCGTGAGGGATTATAAGATGGAGGCATCAGCAACTCGCCTGGACGCGCCTGGGAGGCGACAAGACACAGCCAGGCTAGCGTCAGGTGCGTGTTGGGTTGGGCAATGGATATTCAATGCTTGGTCGGCTTGGTTGTGTGTTTTGGTTTCTTGTGTGGAGGAGATGTCTTGGTCTTCTTAGCTTGATGTCGATTTTCTTCTTACTCTCCTCCTCTTCTTGCTCTCTTGAGGTGCCCATTCGTTGGTGTTTGGGTCTTGTTGTTCGTCTTCCTCCTGTATTAAGTTCTCATAGGTGTGGAAGAAGTCAGAGACGGTGAGGTTGACCACGTGGGCTTCAGCTCCACGAGCCACGTGGTGTTCTTGGTTCTGTGTGGTGGGCGTCTTCTCTTGAGTTTTCTTTTCTTGGTTTTTCTTTTCTGCTGGTTTTTTCTTTTTTTCGGAGCGTACAGCAAGGAGTGCCTCTTTGTAGCTCAGTTTCTTCTCAAGACGAGCCTTGGCTACCCTGCATTCCTCCTTCCATTTGGGGCAGGTCCGGTCGGCGGAGGAGTGTGGGCCACCACAAGCAGCGCATTTTTTCTCTTTGTTGGGGCAGACCGTGTAGCGGTGTCCAGGGCTGCTACACATGGAGCAGGTGTCCTCCTGCGCCTCACACTTGTTTACAATGTGTCCGTTGTGTTGGCATTTGTAACACCGTTTCGGTCTGCAGTAGGGCTTGACTGGCACAGTTATCCACGCCAGTTGAGCTTCCTTGGGTAAGGTGGAGTGGTGTCCTATGAGGGCAGTGGTGTCGGACAGCTTCTTCACAACTTGAAGTTGCTGCCCCTTGAGGAGCTCACTCAGCTCTGCTTTGTCCATGTGGGCAATTTCGGCGTGGGAGATTACATCCAGCTTCAAGTTGTCCCACATGTAGGCAATCATTTTAATAGGAATGCCGTTGATGTCTGGGATCTCCGCGAGCTGTACGGGCATGCCCTTCTCGACGAAGGTGATCTTGATGTCACCATGGAGCTTTAGACGTTCCACCTTGGTGACCCCCACGATCCCATTAGCTTCAAAAAACTTCTGGAGAACTAGGAGGTTTAGTTTCTTGGGGCAGGTCGGCGTAACCGGACGTATCCGCGCCACGTAATCAAACTCGTAACCGTTCATGGTGAGAGAGGGTTAGAGAGTGTGTAGATGACAACCACAATACAATACAAAAATGCTAGTGACAGGGGGGAAGGAGGTTCAGAGGAAGGATAAAGGGAGGATAGAAGTGAATTTTAGAAGGAGAGAACAGGTGCAGTGGCTAAACACCGCTTGCGTAAGGAGGTAGGCATTATGCCCTGAGGGTGCAACTATCATAAATCAGGACGAGGCAGAGTGGGGGCGGGAGCAGGTCCGTGCAAGCAAAGGGCCAACGCGGGTGCTCTGGTTGTCGTCTTAGCCTAGGCAGTGTTGGCAAAGCGTAGGAAGAAGCGCCCCGCCACGGCGGCGACGCAAGCCGAGAAGCGCAGGTGGACGGACGCACAGGCAGCACACGATCAAAGTAAACAGAGAAGGTGAAAATATGGAAATTTAGCTAGTCGTAGGGTTGTTTGGAGAAAGATGAAGGTAAAGTCTTTGAGCTATGTCAAAGAGGAACGGAGCGAGTTGGAGGAAGGGTTTTGAATCTTTGAGCTTGAAATGTCAAAGTATTCATAGTAAGGAAGGATGAGCGTATCGTAGGAGAGTTTTTAGTAATAGCAGCAGACAGATTTGAGCTTTTTTGTCAAATTATGAACGGAGACGAGAATGAGATATAGGTTGAGTGGTTTCAGTCTAGAGTTAGGTCAATTTTATTAAGAATTGGATGTCACAGACGTTGGGTATGTTTGATTAGGTTCTGAGAGTTGTGGGTCTTTTAGCTATGTCAGAGAGAAATGGAGAGAGTTGGAGGAAGAGTTTTGAATCTTTGAGTTTGAAATGTCAAAGTATTCGTAGTGAGGAAGGATGAGTGTATCGTAGGAGAGTTGTTTAGTAATGGCAGGAGGCAGATTTGAGCTATGTCAAATTGTGAACGGAGATGAGAGTGAGATATAGGTTGTTAGGTTTCAGTCTTGAGTTAGGTCGATTTTGGTAAGGTGGCTTTGTCTGGCGGGGGGGGGATGTTGTGTTTGGAGATTGGTTGAGGGAGGGGGGGAGTTTGTGTTTGGGGATTGATGGGGGTGGCGGTTGTATGTTAATTTAAGGTGAATTAAAATTGCTTAAGGGGGGTTGTTGTGTGAGTGTGTATGTGTTTGCATGTAAATGTAAGGGGAGAGAGGGAGGGTTAGGATAATGTTATAAGGTCAGGTATGGTTCGGTTGTCCGGAGGAGGGGGGAGGAGAGGAGAGGAAAAGGGAGGCGAAAGGGGGAAAGGGGGGCTTTGGAGGTTCTTGGGTTAATTTATGGTATGGTAGGATTTCTTAGGAATGATATGTTTTGTGTTGCTAATGAATAGTTGTATTGCGTCATATGTTTTTATTTATTTTTTTATTTATTTTATTTATTTATTTTCTTTTTTTTTTATTAGGAGGGTCAAAGGGGCTTGTTAGAAAGGTCGGGTATATTAAGTTTTTATCTTGGGAGGATTGTAGGTATTGATTTCTAAGAGGGGTTGTGAGTAAGGTTGGGTGGGTTAAGTTTTTCTTTTGGGAGGATTGTAGGTTTTGTTAGTGGTTGGCAGAGTTGGGTTAATTATTGCATTCTCTCTTTCTTGCAGGTATTGTGAGTTCTGGCCCCATTCTTGAGGGAGAGGGTTTGTGTACAGGTACATTGCACCCCTCCCCGACCTTATTGGCTAAGAGAGGCGTTCAATGTCGTCTGCAATTTGGTACCGTTTTTATTAGGTACACCTCTCCGACCTTATTGGCTAAGGGAGGTGCCCATAAAACAGTGTTGGTAACATTCTTGAGGGAGAGGGCTTGCGTAGGCACTGTGGAACTCTCACCAACCTCATTGGCTAAGGGAAACGTACATGTCATTTGAGTTAGTATGGGATGGGTAAGTTAGGTATTTGTTTTGGGAGGAGTGATAGGGTGTGGTTAGTTAATGGTAGAATGGTTATTTTTTATTTTGTGTGGGATTGCTAGTAACGGCTGGGTATGTTAGGTTTTTGTTTTGGGAGGAGTGATAGGGTGTGGTTAGTTAATGGTAGAATGGTTATTTTTTTATTTTGTGTGGAATTGCTAGTAATGGCTGGGTACGTTAGGTTTTTATTTTGGGGGGATTGTTAGGGGGAGTGTTAGTGCAGGTTGAGTGGTTTAGTTATTTATTAATTTATTTATTTTTTATTTTTTTGTCAGAGTGGTCTTGAGTTTGAGTTGGTGGCGTGGGGTTTGGAGTGAGGGGGGGGAGGAGGGAATTGGTCAAGTCAGGTAAGGTTAGGTTGGGTGGGAATTATTGGGTGTGGGGTTGAGAAGAGGTTAGGTTAAGCTTAGTTAGGTTAGGTGGGAATCGTTGGGTGTGGGCTGAGGAGAGGTTAGGTTGATTTGGTTAGGTTGGGTGGGAATCGTTGGGTGAGGGTTAAGGAGAGGCTAGGTTTTAATTTGGGGGGAAATTGTTGGGTGTGGTTATAGGGAAGATATTAATACAAGGGAGGTGGGAGGGGAGTGTTTGGTCTGTTTAGTACTTAAAGATAGAAATTCTGAGGTGCAGGGATGAGGTCTAAATTGTCGAGTGACTGTGAGCGTGGTGGTGGTATGAGTGTTGTGTATGCAAGTGAGGGAAGGGCAGTTACGTGACTGTGTGTGGGGGAGTCGGGAGGTTGAGGGGAGTGTGCTAGGTTCGTGTCAGGGTTGTTTTCTGTTTCATTTGGGGTAGTGCCGAATAGATTTACTTTGATTATAGATTTAGTTGGATGTGTGTATTGTATAATTCTTTTGCTGTCAGGTGTATAGGGAGAAAGGGGGGAGGTGTTCTTCCTCTTTGGTCTAGGGGTCATGACTGTATGTATATTATGTATGCTGGATTATGTATTATGTATGTATATTATGTATGTGCTCCATTTATATTTGTTCAGCCTAGCTAGCAGCGTGTGGCAATGTTATTACCATATCCCACATGCTTAATTAATGTGCCTGGCGACGTATGGAAGCTGCTAATGTATCACTTGCCATACGTCGTCTATAGCAGTTGACCAGGAGCCTAGCTAGGGAGGAGCGCTACCCACCTCTGTGTACATACTCTTATCCAGTAAACCGAACCTACAAAACTATACAGGTGTTTGTGTTCTCTCCTGTATATAGAACTTATTACCCAGAACACCTAACAATGACCACTAGCCATTTTATTTTTGGAGTCTGAAGTGTTCGGGGAGGATTGAGTTTGGTTTGGGTGTTTGTGGTCCGGGATTTCATGGTAGTCGTGTGAGAGAAGTCAGGTGTAGGCAAGGTCGAGGTGGAGGGGCCGGGAGGTTTTGGACTGATTACTCTTGAGGGTGGGAGGGGCATGATGGGGGGTGAGGTAATGGTAGATTGGTGAGATAAGTCAGGTGTGGGCATGGCAGAAGTGGAGGGGCGGAGGGGGATTGCAGTGGTTTCTCTGGGGGATGGGGGGGGCATGTTGGTCTGGGGGTTGGGGATGGTGAAGGTCCGGTCGGAGATGGGGGCAGTGGGGAAGATGAGGTCGG
The DNA here is from genome assembly GCF_018991925.1 of Homarus americanus. Taxonomy (NCBI): domain Eukaryota; kingdom Metazoa; phylum Arthropoda; class Malacostraca; order Decapoda; family Nephropidae; genus Homarus; species Homarus americanus. The sequence goes on from NW_024736520.1 coordinate 11,116, forward strand.
GACCGGTTCTGAAGGAATCAGGAATGTGTATGGTAGGGAGGCCGTTCGCCTTCAAACCATCAATTGCTAGTTTCAGAAAAAGTGACCTGTTTCCGTTGCTTAGGGTATGTGCCAGAAGTATGATGGTGGTGATTTTTGCGTCAGTGTCGGGGGAGGGTGGGGGGGCGGTCAGGTTGTTGGTCCAGCAAGTGCTGGTGGGGAGGGTCGTGGCAGTAGGGAGTGAGTGGTGGGGAGGTGGAGGTGGTGCTGTGGGAGGTGCTGTGGGAGGTGAGGGTCGGCGGGGAGGGAGTGGTGTTGTGCTGTTGTCGAGTCTGATTTTGCACTTGTTGCTGATGGCAGAGTGTGGGCCTTGACAGTTGCAGCATTTTGTTTCAGTGGCAGTGCAGTTTCGGTGGGAGTGGCCTTTATTGGCACACTTTGAACAAGTTTGTGTGTTACTGCACCGGTTGGTGTTGTGTCCGAATTTGTAGCAATAGTAACATTGGTGAACTTGTATGTAGTGTTGGAACTCAATGTCTCGTGAGGGGATGATATTGTTGCCGATTTTAATGCCGTTTGATTTTAATTTGATGGCGTCTGTTTGTGTTGCTGTGGTGATTTTTAGCATGGGAAGAGTTCCCATCCGGGCTGCTGATGTCATTTGTTTGGTGTTGTGCGAGTTGAGTTCCTTCAGTAGGTTAGGGTTGCCAAGGATAGGAGGGATGACTTTCCTGCATATGAGGGTGCATTTTGCACGGTACTCAGGTGAACTGAGGACCGTTAAGCCATTGTCTTTCAATTTTTTGCTCACTGCTGGGGAGTGGAACTGGTCGGCGTCTTCGTCAGTCTGTACAAATACTTTGATGATATCATCATTGATGAAGGAACGGATTTGGAAGATCAAGGTCAGCTGGAAAATGAGTGAGGCGAGGTCTGAGCATAGTTGGATGGTGCGGTCC
>NW_024736521.1:0-21599 GCF_018991925.1 Homarus americanus
CTCCATTAGGGGCCTTTGTTATACTCGATCAGGGGGCTTTGCTATACTCTATTAGGGGACTTTGTTATTCTCGATCAAGGGGCTTTGTTTTTCTCGATCAAGGGACTTTGTTATACTCGATCAGGGGACTTTGTTATACTCGATCAGGGGACTTTATTATACTCAATCAGCGGACTTTATTATACTCAATCAGCGGACATTATTATAATCGATTAGGGGACTTTGTTAGACTCGATCAGGGGACTTTGTTATACTCGACGAGGTGGCTTTCTTATACTCGATCAGAGGACTTTGTTACACTCGAACAGGGGACTTTGTTATACTCGATCAGGGGACTTTGTTATACTCGACCAGGGGCCTTTGCTATACTCGATCAGGGGACTTTGTTATTCTTGATGAGGGGACTTTGTTATACTCGATCTTGGGACTTTGTTAAACTCGATCTTTTGACTTTGTTAAACTCGATCAGCGAACTTTGTTATACTCGATCAGGGGGCTTTGATTTACTCGATCTTGGGACTTTGTTATACACGATCAGGGGGCTTTGTTTTACTCGATCAGGGACTTTGTTATTTTCGACCAAGGGCCTTTGATATACGCGAGTCGGGGAATAGGTTATACTCGATCAGGGGACTTTGTTATACTCGATCAGGGGACTTTGCTGTACTCGATCAGGGGACTTTGTCATACTCAATCAGGGGACTTTGTTATATTCGATCTTGAGACTTTGTTATAGTCCATTAGGGTCCTTTATTATACTCGATCTTGAGACTTTGTTATACTCCATTAGGGTACTTTGTTATACTCAATCAGGGGACTTAGTTACACTCGATCAGGGGACTTTGTTATACTCGATAAGGGGGCTTTTTTATACTCGATCAGGGGACTTTGTTATACTCGATCAGAAGACTTTGTTATACTCGATCTTGGGACTTTGTTATACTCCATTAGGGTCCTTTGTTAAACTCAATGAGGGGACTTAGTTATACTCGATTAGGGGACTTTGTTGGACTCGATCAGAGGACTTTGTTACACTAGATCAGGCGACTTTGTTATACTCGATGAGGGGGCTTTGTTTAACTTGATCAAGGACTTAGTTATACTCGATTAGGGGACTTTGTTATACTCGATTAGGGGACTTTGTTATACTCGATCTTGAGACGTTGTTATAGTCCATTAGGGTCCTTTATTATACTCGATCAGGGGACTTTGTTATACTCGATCCGGGGCTTTATTATACTCGATAAGGGGACTTTGTTATACTCGACCAGGGGACTTTGTTATAGTCGATCAGGGGACTTTGTTATACTAGATCAGGGGACTTTGTTATACTCGATCCGGGGCTTTATTATACTCGGAAAGGGGACTTTGTTATACTCGATCAGGGGACTTTGTTATACTCGATGAGGTGACTATATTATACTCGATCTTGGGACTTTGTTAAACTGGATCAGGGGCCTTTGTTATACTCCATTAGGGGCCTTTGTTATACTGGATCAGGGGACTTTGTTGTATTCAATCAGGGGACTCTGTTATACTCGATCAGGAGCTTTGTTATACTCGATCAAGAGACTTTGTATATACTCAACGAGGGACTTTGTGATATTCGTTCAGGGGCCTTTCTTATACTCGATCAGGGGGCTTTGTAAACTCGATGTTGGGACTTTGTTAAACTCGATCAGAGGACTTTTTTATACGCGATCAGGGGGCTTTGATTTACTCGATCTTGGGACTTTGTTATACTCGATCAGGGGACTTTTTTGGCTCGATCAGGGACTTTGTTATTTTCGACCAAGGGCCTTTGTTATACTCGAGTCGGGGAATAGGTTATACTCGATCATGGGGCTTTGTTATACTCGATCAGGGACTTTGTTATACTCGACCAGGGACTTTCTTATACTCGATGAGGGGGCTTTGTTTTACTCGATGAGGGGACTTTGTTATACTCGCTCAGGGGACTTTGTTATAGTCGATCAGCGGACTTTGTTATACTCGATCAGGGACTTTGTTATACTGGATCAGGGGACTTTGTTATACTCGATAAGGGGACTTTGTTATACTCGATCAGGGGACTTTGTTATACTCCATTTGGGTCCTTTGTTAAACTCAATCAGGGGACTTAGTTATACTCGATTAGGGGACTTTGTTATACTCGATCAGAGGACTTAGTTATACTCGATCAGGGAAATTTGTTATACTCGATCAGGGGACTTTGTAATACTCGATGAGGGGACTTTGTTATACTCGATCAGGGGACTGTATTTTACTCGATCAGAGGACTTTGTCATACTCGATCTTGGGACTTTCTTATACTCCATTAAGGTCCTTTGTTAAACTCAATGAGGGCACTTAGTTATACTAGATTAGTGGACTTTGTAGGACTCGATCAGAGGACTTTGTTACACTAGATCAGGGGACTTTGTTATACTCGATGAGGGGGGTTTGTTTAACTCGATCAGGGACTTAGTTATACTCGATCAGGGGACTTTGTTATACTCGATCAAGAGACTTTGTATATACTCAACTAGGGACTTTGTTATATTCGGACAGGGGCCTTTCTTATACTCGATCAGGGGGCTTTGTTATGCTCGATGAGGGGACTTTGTTATTCTCGATCAGGGGACTTTGTTATACTCCATCAGGGGACTTAGTTATACTCGATCGGAAGACTTTGTTATACTCGATCTTGGGACTTTGTTATACTCCAATAGGGTCCTTTTGTTATACACTTGATCAGGGACTATGTTATACTCGACAGGGGACTTTGTTATGCGATGAAGGGCCTTTGTTATACTAGATAGAGGGTACTGTTATATAAATCTTGGGACTTTATTAAACTCGATCAAGAGACGCTGTTATACTCTCATTAAGGGCCTTTGTTATATGGATCAGGGACTTTCTTATAATCGATCAGGGACTTTGTCGTGCTCGATGAGGGCTTTGTTATACTCGATCATGAGACTTTATATATACTCCAACTAGGGACTTTGTTGTTATATTCGGTCAGGGCGCTCTTACTTCTCGATCAGGGACTTTATGCTCGATCAGGGACTTTGTTATATTCGGTCAGGGGCCTTTCTTATACTCGATCAGGGGACTTTGTTATACTTGATCAGGGGGCTTTGTTATACTCGATCAGGGGACTTTGTTATACTCGATCAGGGGACTTTATTATACTCAATCAGCGGACTTTATTATACTCAATCAGCGGACTTTATTATAATCGATTAGGGGACTTTGTTATACTCGATCAGGGGACTTTGTTATACTCGACGAGGTGGCTTTCTTATACTCGATCAGAGAACTTTGTTACACTCGAACAGGGGACTTTGTTATACTCGATCAGGGGACTTTGTTATACTCGATGAGGGGGCCTTTGCTATACTCGATCAGGGGACTTTGTTATTCTTGATGAGGGGACTTTGTTATACTCGATCTTGGGACTTTGTTAAACTCGATCTTTTGACTTTGTTAAACTCGATCAGCGAACTTTGTTATACTCGATCAGGGGGCTTTGATTTACTCGATCTTGGGACTTTGTTATACTCGATCAGGGGACTTTGTTTTACTCGATGAGGGGACTTTGTTATAGTCGATCTTGAGACGTTGTTATAGTCCATTAGGGTCCTTTATTATACTCGATCAGGGGACTTAGTTATACTCGATCAGGGGACTTTGTTATACTCGATCAGGGGACTTTGTTATTCTCGATCAGGGGACTTTATTTTACTCGATCAGCGGACTTTGTTATACTCGATCTTGGGACTTTGTTATACTGCATTAGGGTCCTTTGTTATACTCAATCATGGGACTTAGTTATACTCGATCAGGGGACTTTGTATATTCTCAACTAGGGACTTTGTTATATTCGGTCAGGGGCCTTTGTTATACTGGATCAGGGGACTTTCTTATATTCGATCAGGGGACTTTGTTATACTCGATCAGGGGACTTTGTTATACTCGATCAGGTGGCTTTGTTATATACGATCAGTGGACTTTGTATATTCTCAACTAGAGACTTTGTTATATTCGGTCAGGGACCTTTGTTATACTGGATCAGGGGACTTTCTTATATTCGATCAGGGGACTTTGTTATACTCGATCATGGGACTTTGTTATACTCGATCACGGGGTTTTGTTATACTCGATCAAGAGACTTTGTATATACTCAACTTGGGACTTTGTTATATTCGTTCAGGGGCTTTTCTTATACTCGATCAGGGGCTTTGTTATGCTCGACCAGGGGGCTTTGTTATACTCGATAAAGGGCCTTTGTTATACTGGATGAGGGGACTTTGTTATTCTCGATCTTGGGACTTTGTTATACTCCATCAGGGGACTTAGTTATACTCGATCGGAAGACTTTGTTATACTCGATCTTGGGACTTTGTTATACTCCAATAGGGTCCTTTGTTATACTTGATCAGGGGACTTTGTTATACTCGACCAGGGGGCTTTGTTATACTCGATAAAGGGCCTTATTTATACTGGATGAGGGGACTTTGTTTTACTCGATCTTGGGACTTTGTTAAACTCGATCAGGGGCCTTTGTTATACTCCAATAAGGGCCTTTGTTATATTGGATCTGGGACTTTGTTATAATTGATCAGGGGACTTTGTTATGCTCGATCAGGGGGCTTTGTTATTCTCGATCAGGGGACTTTGTTATACTCGATCAGGGGACTTTGTTATACTCGATCAGGGGACTTTATTATACTCAATCAGGGGACTTTATTATAATCGATTAGGGGACTTTGTTATACTCGATCAGGGGACTTTGTTATACTCAACGAGGTGGCTTTGTTATACTCGATAAGAGGACTTTGTTACACTCGAACAGGGGACTTTGTTATACTCGATCAGGGGACTTTGTTATACTCGATGAGGGGGCTTTGTTTTACTCGATGAAGGGACTTTGTTATACTCGATCAGGGGACTTTGTTATACTCGATCAGGGGACTTTGTCATACTCGATCAGGGGACTTTGTTATACTCGATCTTGAGACTTTGTTATACTCCATTAGGGGACTTTGTTAAACTCGATGAGGGGACTTTGTTTTAATATATCAGAGGACTTTGTTTTACTCGATCTTGGGACCTTGTTATACTCCATTAGGGTCCTTTGTTATACTCAATCATGGGACTTAGTAATACTCGATGAGGGGACTTTTTTATACTCGATGAGGGGACATTATTATACTCGATCAGGGGACTTTGTTATACTCGATCAGGGGACTTTGTTATACTCGACCAGGGGCCTTTGCTATACTCGATCAGGGGACTTTGTTATTCTTGATGAGGGGACTTTGTTATACTCGATCTTGGGACTTTGTTAAACTCGATCTTTTGACTTTGTTAAACTCGATCAGCGGACTTTGTTATACTCGACCAGGGGGCTTTGATTTACTCGATCTTGGGACTTTGTTATACTCGATCAGGGGACTTTGTTTTACTCGATGAGGGACTTTGTTATTTTCGACCAAGGGCCTTTGTTATACTCGATTTGGGGAATATGTTATACTCGATCATGGGGATTTGTTGTACTAGATCAGGGACTTTGTTATACTCGACCAGGAACTTTTTTTTACTCGACGAGGGGGCTTTGTTATACTCGATCAGGGGACTTTGTTATACTCGCTCAGGGGACTTTGTTATAGTCGATCAGGGACTTTGTTATACTCGATCAGGGGGCTTTGTTATACTCGATCAAGAGACTTTGTATATACTCAACTAGGGACTTTGTGATATTCGTTCAGGGGCCTTTCTTATACTCGATCAGCGGACTTTGTTATACTCGATCAGGGGGCTTTGATTTACTCGATCTTGGGACTTTGTTATACTCGATCAGGGGACTTTGTTTTACTCGATGAGGGACTTTGTTATTTTCGACCAAGGGCCTTTGTTATACTCGATTCGGGGAATAGGTTATACTCGATGAGGGGGCTTTGTTTTACTCGATCAGGGGACTTTGTTATACTCGCTCAGGGGACTTTTTTATAGTCGATCAGCGGACTTTGTTATACTCGATCTGGGGACTTTGTTATACTGGATCAGGGGACTTTGTTATACTCGATCAGGGGACTTTGTTATACTCGATCAGGGGACTTTGTTATACTCCATTGGGTCCTTTGTTAAATAATCAGGGACTTAGTTATACTCGATTAGGGGACTTTGTTATACTCGATCAAGAGGACTTGGTTATACTCGATCAGGGAACTTTGTTATACTCGATCAGGGGACTTTGTAATACTCGATGAGGGACTTTGTTATACTCAATCGGGGACTTTATTTCATCGATCAGAGGACTTTGTCATATAAATCTTGGGACTTTGTTATACTCCATTAGGGTCTTTGTTATTCTCAATCAGGGGACTTTATTTATACTCGATCTGAAGACTTTATACTCGATCTTGAGAATTTATTATACTCCATTGGGTCCTTTGTTAAACTCAATGAGGGGACTTAGTTATACTCGATTAGTGGACCTTGTTAGACTCGATCAGAGGACTTTGTTACACTAGATCAGGGGACTTTGTTATACTCGATGAGGGGGGTTTGTTTAACTCGATCAGGGACTTAGTTATACTCGATCAGGGAACTTTGTTATACTCGATTAGGGGACTTTGTTATACTCGATGTTGAGACGTTGTTATAGTCCATTAGGGTCCTTTATTATACTCGATCAGGTGACTTTGTTATACTCGATCCGGGGCTTTATTATACTCGATAAGGGGACTTTGTTATACTCGACCAGGAGACTTTGTTATACTCGATCCGGGGCTTTATTATACTCGGTAAGGGGACTTTGTTATACTCGATCAGGGGACTTTGTTATACTCGATGAGGGGACTATGTTATACTCGATCTTGGGACTTTGTTAAACTGGATCAGGGGCCTTTGTTATACTCCATTAGGGGCCTTTGTTATACTCGATCAGGGGGCTTTGTTATACTCGATTAGGGGACTTTGTTATACTCGATCAAGGGGCTTTGTTTTTCACGATCAAGGGACTTTGTTATACTCGATCAGGGGACTTTGTTATACTCGATCAGGGTACTTTATTATACTCAATCAGCGGACTTTATTATAATCGATTAGGGGACTTTGTTATACTCGATCAGGGGACTTTGTTTTACTCGACGAGGTGGCTTTCTTATACTCGATCAGAGGACTTTGTTACACTCGAACAGGGGTCTTTGTTATACTCGATGAGGGGACTTTGTTATACTCGATGAGGGGGCTTTGTTTTACTCGATCGGGGGACGTTGTTATACTCGATCAGGGGACTTTGTTATAATCGATCAGGGGACTTTGTTATACTCGATCAGGGGACTTTGTTATACTCGATCTTGAGACTTTGTTATACTCCATTAGGGTCCTTTATTATACTCGATCAGGGGACATAGTTATACTCGGTCAGGGGACTTTGTTATACTCGATCAGGGGAATTTGTTATACTCGATGAGGGGACTTTGTTTTAATCGATCAGAGGACTTTGTTATACTCGATCTTGGGACTTTGTTATACTCCATTAGGGTCCTTTGTTATACTCAATCATGGGACTTAGTTATACTCGATTAGGGGACTTTTTTATACTCGATGAGGGGGTTTTGTTATACTCGATCAAGGGACTTTGATATTCTAGATGAGGGGACTTTGTTATACTCGATCTTAGGACTTTGTTAAACTCGATCTTGGGACTTTGTTAAACTCGATCAGCGGACTTTGTTATACTCGATCAGGGGGCTTTGATTTACTCGATCAGGGGACTTTGTTATACTCGCTCAGGGGACTTTGTTATAGTCGATCAATGGCGGACTTTGTTTCTACTCGATCAGGGGACTTTGTTATATTCGATTGGGGACTTTTGTTATATTCGATCAAGGACTTTGTTATACTCGATCAAGGGACTTTGTTATACTCCATTAGGGTCCTTTATTAAACTTTTAATCAGGGACTTGAGGGTATACTCGATTAGGGACTTTGTTTATACTCAATCAGAGGACTTTGTTACACTAGATCAGGGGACTTTGTTATACTCGATGAGGGGGCTTTGTTTTACTCGACCCAGGGACTTTGTTTACTCGATCAGGGGACTTTGTTATACTCGATCAGGGGCTTTCTTATGTTCGATCAGGGGACTTTGTTATACTCGATCAGGGGACTTTGTTATACTCGATCCGGGGCTTATTATACTCGGTAAGGGGACTTTGTTATACTCGATCAGGGGACTTTGTTATACTCGATGAGGGGACTATGTTACACTCGATCTTGGGACTTTGTTAAAATGGATCAGGGGCCTTTCTTATACTCCATTAGGGGCCTTTGTTATACTGGATCAGGGGACTTTGTTGTAATCGATCAGGGGACTTTGTTATACTCGATCACGGGGTATTGTTATACTCGATCAAGAGACTTTGTATATACTCAACTAGGGACTTTGTTATATTCGTTCAGGGGCCTTTCTTATACTCGATCAGGGGCTTTGTTATGCTCGATGAGGGGACTTTGTTATTCTCGATCAGGGGACTTTGTTATACTCCATCAGGGGACTTAGTTATACTCGATCGGAAGACTTTGTTATACTCGATCTTGGGACTTTGTTATACTCCAATAGGGTCCTTTGTTATACTTGATCAGGGGACTTTGTTATACTCGACCAGGGGACTTTGTTATACTCGATAAAGGGCCTTTGTTATACTGGATGAGGGGACTTTGTTTTACTCGATCTTGGGACTTTGTTAAACTCGATCAGGAGCCTTTGTTATACTCCATTAGGGGCCTTTGTTATATTGGATCAGGGGACTTTGTTATAATCGATCAGGGGACTTTGTTATGCTCGATCAGGGTGCTTGTTATACTCGATCAGGGGACTTCATTATACTCAATTAGGGGACTTTATTATAATCGATTAGGGGACTTTGTTATACTCGATCAGGGGACTTTGTTATACTCAACGAGGTGGCGTTGTTATACACGATCAGAGGACTTTGTTACACTCGAACAGGGGACTTTGTTATTCTCGATCAGGGGACTTTGTTATACTCGATGAGGGGGCTTTGTTTTACTCGATGAAGGGACTTTGTTATACTCGATCAGGGGACTTTGTCATACTCGATCAGGGGACTTTGTTATACTCGATCTTGAGACTTTGTTATACTCCATTAGGGGACTTTGTTTTAATATATCAGAGGACTTTGTTTTACTCGATCTTGGGACTTTGTTATACTCCATTAGGGTCCTTTGTTAAACTCAATCAGGGGACTTAGTTATACTCGATTAGGGGACTTTGTTATACTCGATCAGAGGACTTTGTTATACTCGATCAGGGGACTTTGTTATACTCGATCTTGAGACGTTGTTATAGTCCATTAGGGTCCTTTATTATACTCGATCAAGGGACTTAGTTATACTCGATCAGTGGACTTTGTTATACGCTTTCAGGGGACTTTGTTATTCTCGATCAGGGGACTTTATTTTACTCGATCAGCGGACTTTGTTATACTCGATCTTGGGACATTGTTATACTGCATTAGGGTCCTTTGTTATACTCAATCAAGGGACTTAGTTATACTCGATCAGGGGACTTTGCATATTCTCAACTAGGGACTTTGTTATATTCGGTCAGGGGCCTTTGTTATACTGGATCAGGGGACTTTCTTATATTCGATCAGGGGACTTTGTGATACTCGATTAGGGGACTTTGTTATACTCGATCAGGTGGCTTTGTTATACACGATCAGTGGACTTTGTATATTCTCAACTAGAGACTTTGTTATATTCGGTCAGGGGCCTTTGTTATACTGGATCAAGGGACTTTTATATTCGATCAGGGGACTTTGTTATACTCGATCAGGGGACTTTGTTATATTCGATCCGGGGCTTTATTATACTCGGTAAGGGGACTTTGTTTTACTCGATCAGGGGACTTTGTTATACTCGATGAGGGGACTATGTTACACTCGATCGTGGGACTTTGTTAAAATGAATCAAGGGCCTTTCTTATACTCCATTAGGGGCCTTTGTTATACTGGATCAGGGGACTTTGTTGTAATCGATCAGGGGACTTTGTTATACTCGATCAAGAGACTTTGTATATACTCAACTAGGGACTTTGTTATATTCGTTCAGGGGCCTTTCTTATACTCGATCAGGGGCTTTGTTATGCTCGATGAGGGTACTTTGTTATTCTCGATCAGGGGACTTTGTTATACTCCATCAGGGGACTTAGTTATACTCGATCGGAAGACTTTGTTATACTCGATCTTGGGACTTTGTTATACTCCAATAGGGTCCTTTGTTATACTTGATCAGGGGACTTTGTTATACTCGACCAGGGGACTTTGTTATACTCGATAAAGGGCCTTTGTTATACTGGATGAGGGCTCTTTGTTTTACTCGATCTTGGGACTTTGTTAAACTCGATTAGGGGCCTTTGTTATACTCCATTAGGGGCCTTTGTTATATTGGATTAGGGGACTTTGTTATAATCGATCAGGGGACTTTGTTATGCTCGATCAGGGGGCTTTGTTATTCTCGATCAGGGGACTTTGTTATACTCGATCAGGGAACTTTGTTATACTCGATCAGGGGACTTTATTATACTCAATCAGGGGACTTTATTATAATCGATTAGGGGACTTTGTTATACTCGATCAGGGGACTTTGGTATACTCCACGAGGTGGCGTTGTTATACTCGATCAGAGGACTTTGTTACACTCGAACAGGGGACTTTGTTATAATCGATCAGGGGACTTTGTTATACTCGATGAGGGGGCTTTGTTTTACTCGTTCAAGGGACTTTGTTATACTCGATCAGGGGACTTTGTTATACTCGATCAGGGGACTTTGTCATACTCGATCAGGGGACTTTGTTATACTCGATCTTGAGACTTTGTTATACTCCATTAGGGGACTTTGTTTTAATATATCATAGGACTTTGTTTTACTCGATCTTGGGACTTTGTTATACTCCATTAGGGTCCTTTGTTATACTCAATCATGGGACTTAGTTATATTCGATTAGGGGACTTTTTTATACTCGATGAGGGGGCTTTGTTATACTCGATCAGGGGACTTTGTTATACTCGATCAGGGGTGTTTGTTTTATTCGATCAGGGGACATTCTTTTACTCGATCAGTGGAGTTTGTTATACTCGATCAGGGGACTTTGTTATATTCGACCAGGGGCCTTTGCTATACTCGATCAGGGGACTTTGTTATACTCGATGAGGGGAGTATGTTACACTCGATCTTGGGACTTTGTTAAAATGGATCAGGGGCCTTTCTTATACTCCATTAGGGGCCTTTGTTATACTGGATCAGGGGACTTTGTTGTAATCGATCACAGGGTTTTGTTATACTCGATCAAGAGACTTTGTTATACTGGATGAGGGGACTTTGTTTTACTCGATCTTGGGACTTTGTTAAAATGGATCAGGGGCCTTTCTTATACTCCATTAGGGGCCTTTGTTATACTGGATCAGGGGACTTTGTTGTAATCAATCAGGGGACTTTGTTATACTCGATCACAGGGTTTTGTTATACTCGATCAAGAGACTTTGTTATACTCGATGAGGGGAGTATGTTACACTTGATCTTGGGACTTTGTTAAAATGGATCAGGGGCCTTTCTTATACTCCATTAGGGGCCTTTGTTATATTGGATCAGGGGACTTTGTTAAAATCGATCAGGGGACTTTGTTATGCTCGATCAGGGGGCTTTGTTATACTCGATCAGGGGACTTTATTATACTCAATTAGGGGACTTTATTATAATCGATTGGGGGACTTTGTTATACTCGATCAGGGGACTTTGTTATACTCAACGAGGTGGCTTTGTTATACTCGATCAGAGGACTTTGTTACACTCGAACAGGGGACTTTGTTATACTCGATCAGGGGACTTTGTTATACTCGATGAGGGGGCTTTGTTTTACTCGATCAAGGGACTTTGTTATACTCGATCAGGGGACTTTGTTATACTCGATCAGGGGACTTTGTCATACTCGATCAGGGGACTTTGTTATACTCGATCTTGAGACTTTGTTATACTCCATTAGGGGACTTTGTTTTAATATATCAGAGGACTTTGTTTTACTCGATCTTGGGACTTTGTTATACTCGATCAGGGGACTTTGTTATACTTGATCAGGGGACTTTGTTATTCTTGATGAGGGAACTTTGTTATACTCGACCAGGGGACTTTGCTATACTCGAACAGGGGACTTTGTTATTCTTGATGAGGGGGCTTTGTTATACTCGATCAGGGGACTTTGTTATACTCGATCAGGGGTGTTTGTTTTATTCGATCAGGGGACATTGTTATACTCGATCAGGGGACTTTGTTATACTCGATCAGGGGACTTTGTTATACTCGACCAGGGGCCTTTGCTATACTCGATCAGGGGACTTTGTTATTCTTGATGAGGGGACTTTGTTATACTCGATCTTGGGACTTTGTTAAACTCGATCTTTTGACTTTGTTAAACTCGATCAGCGGAGTTTGTTATACTTTGTTTACTCGATCTTGGGACTTTGTTATACTCGATCAGGGGGCTTTGTTTTACTCGATCGGGGGACTTTGTTATACTCGATCAGGGGACTTTGTTATACTCGATCAGGGGACTTTGTTATACTCGATCAGGGGACTTTGTTATACTCGATCTTGAGACTTTGTTATACTCCATTAGGGTCCTTTATTATACTCGATCAGGGGACATAGTTATACTCGGTCAGGGACTTTGTTATACTCGATCAGGGGAATTTGTTATACTCGATGAGGGGACTTTGTTTTAATCGATCAGAGGACTTTGTTATACTCGATCTTGGGACTTTGTTATACTCCATTAGGGTCCTTTGTTATACTCAATCATGGGACTTAGTTATACTCGATTAGGGGACTTTTTTATACTCGATGAGGGGGCTTTGTTATACTCGATCAGGGGACTTTGTTATACTCGATCAGGGGTGTTTGTTTTACTCGATCAGGGGACTTTGTTATACTCGATCAGAGGACTTTTTTATACTCGATCAGGGGACTTTGTTATACTCGACCAGGGGCCTTTGTTATACTCGATCAAAGGACTTTGTTATTCTAGATGAGGGGACTTTGTTATACTCGATCTTGGGACTTTGTTAAATTCGATCTTGGGACTTTGTTAAACTCGATCAGCGGACTTTGTTATACTCGATCAGGGGGCTTTGATTTACTCGATCCTGGGACTTTGTTATACTCGATCAGGGGACTTTGTTTTACTCGATCAGGGACTTTGTTATTTTCGACCAAGGGCCTTTGTTATACTCGAGTCGGGGAATAGGTTATACTCGATCATGGGGCTTTGTTATACTCGATCAGGGACTTTGTTATACTCGACCAGGGACTTTCTTATACTCGACGAGGGGGCTTTGTTATACTCGATCAGGGGACTTTGTTATACTCGCTCAGGGGACTTTGTTATAGTCGATCAGCGGACTTTGTTATACTCGATCAGGGGACTTTGTTATATTCGATCAGGGGACTTTGTTATACTCGATCAGGGGACTTTGTTATACTCGATCAGGGGACTTTGTTATACTCCATTAGGGTCCTTTGTTAAACTCAATCAGGGGACTTAGTTATACTCGATTAGGGGACTTTGTTATACTCGATCAGAGGACTTTGTTACACTAGATCTGGTGACTTTGTTATACTCGATGAGGGGGCTTTGTTTTACTCGATCCGGGGACTTTGTTTTACTCGATCAGGGGACTTTGTTATACTCGATCAGGGGACTTTGTTATACTCGATCTTGAGACGTTGTTATAGTCCATTAGGGTCCTTTATTATACTCGATCAAGGGACTTAGTTATACTCCAACAGGGGACTTTGTTATACTCGATCAGGGGACTTTGTTATTCTCGATCAGGGGACTTTATTTTACTCGATCAGCGGACAGGGTTATACTCGATCTTGGGACTTTGTTATACTGCATTAGGGTCCTTTATTATACTCAATCAAGAGACTTAGTTATACTCGATCAGGGGACTTTGTATATTCTCAACTAGGGACTTTGTTATATTCGGTCAGGGGCCTTTGTTATACTGGATCAGGGGACTTTCTTATATTCGATCAGGGGACTTTGTGATACTCGATCAGGGGACTTTGTTATACTCGATCAGGTGGCTTTGTTATACACGATCAGTGGACTTTGTATATTCTGAACTGGAGACTTTGTTATATTCGGTCAGGGGCCTTTGTTATACTGGATCTGGGGACTTTTATATTCGATCAGGGGACTTTGTTATACTCGATCAGGGGAATTTGTTATACTCGATCCGGGGCTTTATTATACTCGGTAAGGGGACTTTGTTATACTCGATCAGGGGACTTTGTTATACTCGATGAGGGGACTATGTTACACTCGATCTTGGGACTTTGTTAAAATGGATCAGGGGCCTTTGTTATACTCCATTAAGGGCCTTTGTTATATTGGATCAGGGGACTTTGTTATAATCGATCAGGGGACTTTGTTATGCTCGATTAGGGGGCTTTGTTATTCTCGATCAGGGGACTTTGTTATACTCGATCAGGGGACTTTGTTATACTCGATCAGGGGACTTTATTATACTCAATCAGGGGACTTTATTATAATCGATTAGGGGACTTTGTTATACTCGATCAGGGGACTTTGTTATACTCAACGAGGTGGCGTTGTTATACTCGATCAGAGGACTTTGTTACACTCGAACAGGGGACTTTGTTATTCTCGATCACTTTGTTATACTCGATCTTTGTTTTACTCGATCAAGGGACTTTGTTATACTCGATCAGGGGTTATACTCGATCAGGGGACTTTGTTATATAGGGGACTTTGTTTTATCTTGAGACTTTGTTATACTCCATTACTCAGAGGACTTTGTTTTACTCGATCTTGGGACTTTGTTATACTCCATTAGGGTCCTTTGTTATACTCAATCATGGGACTTAGTTATACTCGATTAGGGGACTTTTTTATACTCGATGAGGGGGCTTTGTTATACTCGATCAGGGGACTTTGTTATACTCGATCAGGGGTGTTTGTTTTATTCGATCAGGGGACATTGTTAAACTCGATCAGGGGACTTTGTTATACTCGATCAGGGGACTTTGTTATACTCGACCAGGGGCCTTTGCTATACTCGATCAGGGGACTTTGTTATTCTTGATGAGGGGACTTTGTTATACTCAATCTTGGGACTTTGTTAAACTCGATCTTTTGACTTTGTTAAACTCGATCAGCGGACTTTGTTATACTCGATCAGGGGGCTTTGATTTACTCGATCTTGGGACTTTGTTATACTCGATCAGGGGACTTTGTTTTACTCGATGAGGGACTTTGTTATTTTCGACCATGGGCCTTTGTTATACTCGAGTCGGGGAATAGGTTATACTCGATCATGGGGCTTTGTTGTACTCGATCAGGGACTTTGATATACTCGACCAGGAACTTTCTTATACTCGACGAGGGGGCTTTGTTATACTCGATCAGGGGACTTTGTTATACTCGGTCAGGGGTCTTTGTTATAGTCGATCAGCGGACTTTGTTATACTCGATCAGGGGACTTTGTTATACTCGATCCATGGGACTTTGTTAAACTCGATCAGGGGACTTTGTTATACTCGTCGAGGCGGCTTTGTTATACTCGATTAGGAGACTTTGTTATACTCGATCAGAGGACTTTGTTACACTAGATCAGGGGATTTTGTTATACTCGATGAGGGGGCTTTGTTTTACTCGATCAGGGGACTTTGTTATACTCGATCAGGTGACTTTATTATACTCGATCAGGGGACTTTGTTATACTCGATCTTGAGACTTTGTTATAGTCCATTAGGGTCCTTTATTATACTCGATCAGGGGACTTTGTAATACTCGAACAAGGGACTTTGTTATACCCGATCAGGGGACTTTGTTATACTCGATCAAGGGACTTTATTTTACTCGATCAGAGGATTTTGTATTACTCGATCTTGGGACTTTGTTATACTCCATTAGGGTCCTTTGTTATACTACATCAGGGGACTTAGTTATACTCGATCAGGGGACTTTGTTATACTCGATTTGGGGGCTTTGTTATACTCGATCACGGTACTTTGTTATACTCGATCAGAAGACTTTGTTATACTTGATCTTGGGACTTTGTTATACTCCATTAGGGTCCTTTGTTAAACTCAATCAGAGGACTTAGTTATACTCGATTTGGGGACTTTTTTATACTCGATCAGGGGACTTTGTTATTCTCGATTAGGGGAGTTTGATATTCTCGATTAGGGGACTTTATTTTACTCGATCAGCGGACTTTGTAATACTCGATCTTGGGACTTTGTTATACAGAATTAGGCTCCTTTGTTATACTCAATCAGGGGACTTAGTTATACTCGATCAGGGGACTTTGTTATACTCGATTAGGGGGCTTTGTTATACTCGATCACAGGACTTTGTTAAACTCGATCTTGGGACTTTGTTAAACTTCATCAGCGGACTTTGTTATACTCGATCAGGGGGCTTTGATTTACTCGATCTTGGGACTTTGTTATACTCGATCAGGGGACTTTGTTACACTAGATCAGGGGACTTTGTTATACTCGATGAGGGGGCTTTGTTATACTCGACCAGGGACTTTCTTATACTCGACGAGGGGACTTTGTTATACTCGATCAGGGGACTTTGTTATACTCGATCAGGGAACTTTGTTATACTCCTTTAGGGTCCTTTGTTAATTTCAATCAGGGGACTTAGTTCTACTCGATTAGGGGCCTTTGTTATACTCGATCAGAGGACTTTGTTACACTAGATCAGGGGACTTTGTTATACTCGATGAGGGGGCTTTGTTTTACTCGATCAGGGGACTTTGTTATACTCGATCAGGGGACTTTGTTATACTCGATTAGGGGACTTTGTTATACTTGATCTTGGGACTTTGTTATACTCGATCAGAAGACTTTGTTATACTCGATCTTGGGAATTTGTTATACTCCATTAGGGTCCTTTGTTATACTCAATCAGGGGCCTTTGCTATACTCGATCAGGGGACTTCGTTATACTCGATGAGGGGACTATGTTATACTGGATCAGGGGACTTTGTTGTAATCGATAAGGGGACTTTGTTATACTCGATTAGGGGACTTTGTTATTCTCGATCAGGGAACTTTCTTTTACTCGATCAGCGGACTTTGTTATACTCGATCTTGGGACTTTGTTATACTGCATTAGGGTCCTTTGTTATACTCAATCAGGGGACTTAGTTATACGCGATCAGGGGACTTTGTATATTCTAAACTAGGGAATTTGTTATATTCGGTCAGGGGCCTTTGTTATACTGGATCAGGGGACTTTCTCATATTCGATCAGGGGACTTTGTTATACTCGATCAGGGGACTTTCTTATACTCGATCAGGTGGCTTTGTTATACACGATCAGTGGACTTTGTATATTCTCAACTAGAGACTTTGTTATATTCGGTCAGGGGCCTTTGTTATACTGGATCAGGGGACTTTCTTATATTCGATCAGGGGACTTTGTTATACTCGATCAGGGGACTTTGTTATACTCGATCCGGGGCTTTATTTTACTCGGTAAGGGGACTTTGTTATACTCGATCAGGGGACTTTGTTATACTCGATGAGGGGACTATGTTACACTCGATCTTGGGACTTTGTTAAAATGGATCAGGGGCCTTTCTTATACTCCATTAGGGGCCTTTGTTATACTGGATCATGGGACTTTGTTATAATCGATCAGGGGACTTTGTTATACTCGATCACGGGGTTTTGTTATACTTGATCAAGAGACTTTGTATATACTCAACTAGGGACTTTGTTATATTCGTTCAGGGGCCTTTCTTATACTCGATCAGGGGCTTTGTTATGCTCGATGAGGGGACTTTGTTATTCTCGATCAGGGGCCTTTATTATACTCCATCAGGGGACTTAGTAATACTCGATCGGAAGACTTTGTTATACTCGATCTTGGGACTTTGTTATACTCCAATAGGGTCCTTTGTTATACTTGATCAGGGGACTTTGTTATACTCGACCAGGGGACTTTGTTATACTCGATAAAGGGCCTTTGTTATACTGGATGAGGGGACTTTGTTTTACTCGATCTTGGGACTTTGTTAAACTCGATCAGGGGCCTTTGTTATGTTCCATTAGGGGCCTTTGTTATATTGGATCAGGGGACTTTGTTAAAATCGATCAGGGGACTTTGTTATGCTCGATGAGGGGGCTTTGTTATTCTCGATCAGGGGACTTTGTTATACTCGATCAGGGGACTTTGTTATACTCGATAAGGGGACTTTATTATACTCAATCAGTGGACTTTATTATAATCGATTAGGGGACTTTGTTATACTCGATCAGGGGACTTTGTTATACTCAACGAGGTGGCTTTGTTATACTCGATAAGAGGACTTTGTTACACTCGAACAGGGGACTTTGTTATACTCGATCAGGGGACTTTGTTATACTCGATGAGGGGGCTTTGTTTTACTCGATGAAGGGACTTTGTTATACTCGATCAGGGGACTTTGTTATACTCGATCAGGGGACTTTTTCATGCTCGATCATTTTGTTATACACGATCTTGAGACTTTGTTATACTCCATTAGGGGACTTTGTTATACTCGATGAGGGGACTTTGTTTTAATATATCAGAGGACTTTGTTTTACTCGATCTTGGGACTTTGTTATACTCCATTAGGGTCCTTTGTTATACTCAATCATGGGACTTAGTTATACTCTATTAGGCGACTTTTTTATACTCGATGAGGGGGCTTTGTTATACTCGATCAGGGGACTTTGTTATACTCGATCAGGGGTGTTTGTTTTCTTCGATCAGGGGACATTGTTATACTCGATCAGGGGACTTTGTTATACTCGATCAGGGGACTTTGTTATACTCGACCAGGGGCCTTTGCTATACTCGATCAGGGGACTTTGTTATTCTTGATGAGGGGACTTTGTTATACTCGATCTTGGGACTTTGTTAAACTCGATCTTTTGACTTTGTTAAACTCGATCAGCGGACTTTGTTATACTCGATCAGGGGGCTTTGATTTACTCGATCTTGGGACTTTGTTATACTCGATCAGGGGACTTTGTTTTACTCGATGAGGGACTTTGTTATTTTCGACCAAGGGCCTTTGTTATACTCGAGTCGGGGAATAGGTTATACTCGATCATGGGGCTTTGTTGTACTCGATCAGGGACTTTGTTATACTCGACCAGGAACTTTCTTATACTCGACGAGGAGGCTTTGTTATACTCGATCAGGGGACTTTGTTATACTCGCTCAGGGGACTTTGTTATAGTTGATCAGCGGACTTTGTTATACTCGATCAGGGGACATTGTTATACTCGATCAGGGGACTTTGTTATACTCGATCAGGGGACTTTGTTATACTCGATCCATGGGACTTTGTTATACTCGATCAGGGGACTTTATTATACTCGATCAGGGGACTTTGTTATACTCGATCTTGAGACTTTGTTATAGTCCATTAGGGTCCTTTATTATACTCGATCAGGGGACTTTGTTATACTCGATCAGGGGAATTTGTTATACCCCATCAGGGGACTTTGTTATACTCGATCAAGGGACTTTATTTTACTCGATGAGAGGATTTTGTTATACTCGATCTTGGGACTTTGTTATACTCCATTAGGGTCCTTTGTTATACTCAATCAGGGGACTTAGTTATACTAGATCAGGGGACTTTGTTATACTCGATTTGGGGGCTTTGTTATACTCGATCACGGTAATTTGTTATACTCGATCAGAAGACTTTGTTATACTAGATCTTGGGACTTTGTTATACTCCATTAGGGTCCTTTGTTAAACTCAATCAGAGGACTTAGTTATACTCGATTTGGGGACTTTTTTATACTCGATCAGGGGACTTTGTTATTCTCGATTAGGGGAGTTTGATATTCTCGATCAGGGGACTTTATTTTACTCGATCAGCAGACTTTGTTATACTCGATCTTGGGACTTTGTTATACAGAATTAGGCTCCTTTGTTATACTCAATCAGGGGACTTAGTTATACTCGATCAGGGGACTTTGTTATACTCGATTAGGGGGCTTTGTTATACTCGATCACGGGACTTTGTTAAACTCGATCTTGGGACTTTGTTAAACTTGATCAGCGGACTTTGTTATACTTGATCAGGGGACTTTGTTACACTAGATCAGGGGATTTTGTTATACTCGATGAGGGGGCTTTGTTTTACTCGATCAGGGACTTTGTTATACTCGACCAGGGACTTTCTTATACTCGACGATGGGTCTTTGTTATACTCGATCAGGGGACTTTGTTATACTCGCTCAGGGGACTTTGTTATAGTCGACCAGTGGACTTTCTTATACTCGATCAAGGGGACTTTGTTATACTCGATCAGGGGACTTTGTTATACTCGATCAGGGGACTTTGTTAATATCCTTTAGGGTCCTTTGTTAAACTCAATCAGGGGACTTAGTTATACTCGATTAGGGGACTTTGTTATACTCGATCAGAGGACTTTGTCACACTAGATCAGGGGACTTTGTTATACTCGATGAGGGGCTTTGATTTACTCGATCAGGGGACTTTGTTATACTCGATCTTGGGACTTTGTTATACTGCATTAGGATCCTTTGTTATACTCAATCAGGGGACTTAGTTATACTCGATCAGGGGACTTTGTATATTCTCAACTAGGGACTTTGTTATATTCGGTCAGGGGCCTTTGTTATACTCCATTAGGGGCCTTCGTTATACTGGATCAGGGGACTTTGTTATACTCGATCAGGGGACTTTGTTATACTCGATCTTGGGACTTTGTTAAACTCGATCAGGTGGCTTTGTTATACACGATCAGTGGACTTTGTATATTCTGAGCTAGAGACTTTGTTATATTCGGTCAGGGGCCTTTGTTATACTCCATTAGGGGCCTTCGTTATACTGGATCAGGGGACTTTCTTATAACCGATCAGGGGACTTTGTTATACTCGATCAGGGGGCTTTGTTATCCTCGATCCGGGGCTTTATTATACTCGATAAGGGGACTTAGTTATACTCGATCAGGGGACTTAGTTATACTCGATCAGGGGCCTTTGTTATTCTCGATCAGGGGACTTTATTTTACTCGATCAGCGGACTTTGTTATACTCGATCTTGGGACTTTGTTATACTGCATTAGGGTCCTTTGTTATACTCAATCAGGGGACTTACTTATACTCGATCAGGGGACTTTGTATATTCTCAACTAGGGACTTTGTTATATTCGGTCAGGGGCCTTTGTTATTCTGGATCAGGGGACTTTCTTATATTCGATCAAGGTTCTTTGTTATACTCGATCATGGGACTTTGTTATACTCGATGAGGTGGCTTTGTTATACACGATCAGTGGACTTTGTATATTCTCAACTAGAGACTTTGTTATATTCGGTGAGGGGCCCTTGTTATACTGGATCAGGGGACTTTCTTATATTCGATCAGGGGACTTTGTTATACTCGATCAGGGGACTTTGTTATACTCGATCCGGGGCTTTATTATACTCGGTAAGGGGACTTTGTTATACTCGATCAGGGGACTTT
>NW_024736522.1:0-47500 GCF_018991925.1 Homarus americanus
TCCCCGATCTCTCTCCAGGTGTAAAGAAGGGTAGCTCCTCCAGGGGTATAGAGAAGGGCCTCTCAAGGGTGTAAAGAAGGGTAGCTCCTCCAGGGGGTGTAGAAGGGGTACCTCTCCAAGGGTGTAAAGAGGGTTCCTCCTCCAGGGGTGTGGAAAGTGCCTCTCAGGGTGTGAAGAGGTACCTCCTCCAGGGGGTGTAGGAGAATGGGGGTATCTCTCAAGGGGCATAAAAGTAGCTCCTCCAGAGTAAGAAGGTACCTCCAAGGGTGTAAGAGGGGGTAGCTCCTTCAGGGGTGTGGAGAAGGTACCTCTCCGGGGGTGTAGGGAAGGGTACCTCTCTAAGGGGCATAAGAGGGTAGCTCCTCCAAGGAATGTGAAGGAGTGGGCCCTCTCCAGGGGTACCTCCTCCAGGGGTGTAGAGTGCCTCCTCAGGGGTGTGAAAGGTTCCTCCAGGGTGTAGAAATTACCTCTCCAGGGGCATAAAGAAGGGGTAGCTCCTCCAGGGATGTAGAGAATGGGGTGCCTCTCTCCAGGGGGTGTGGAGAAGGGGGCCTCCTCCAGGAGTGTAGAGAGGGGTACACCTCCTCCAGGGTGAGAATGGGGTACCTCTCCAGGGGGTGTGGAGAAGGGGGTACCTCCTCCAGGGGGTGTAGGAGAAGGGTTAGCTCTCTCTCTCTCTCTCTCTGGAACAGACCAAATAGGCAATATGGGGTGAAATCAAGTTGTCAGTAGAAGAGAAAAAAACTACAACAAAACGTAACCATTTCTCCAACACAGGAGGAAGGATGTAAAGTAGTTCACCTGACAGTACCGTGTTTGTCTTCCCTCCCCCACTAACCCGGAATTATCTACGTCCTTTTTCTCTACTTAACCCGGAAATATAATGTCTTATTCATCTTTCTAAACCGTAACAACCTAAACCCTATTCACTTGTCAACCTGGAATTAGCCAAACTTTGTACTTTTTCCCAACTCGGAATTATTTAAGTCTTATTCTCTTGTCAACCCTTGTCGACACACACACACACACACGTCATGGGTCACCAACTACACATCATGGGTCACCAACTACACATCATGGGTCACCTACACGTCATGGGTCACTTTCACGTCATGGTTACCACTACACCATGGGTCCCTTCGTCATGGGTCACCAACTACACATCATGGGTCACCTTCACGTCATGGATCACCAACTACACGTCATGGGTCACCTTCACGTCATGGGTCACTAACTACACGTCATGGCTCACTTTCACGTCATGGGTCACCTTCACGTCATGGGTCACCTTCACGTCATGAGTAAAAACGCCTTATATAACGGAGAAAACAGACGTTGCCATAACGACCACCAAGTAAAATCGTAGTTGCCAACATCTGAATAAAACAATTATACACAGTCAAGGAAATAGTGTACCCAGACTTTTGAAACATCGTTAAATAATAAAATCGGATAATCTTTATACATACATACGTGTTGTTATCTATTATTTATTTATATTTTGGGGGTCACTATTATTTTGTTTTCATTATATTTTTAGAGGTGTCTCAAAAAAATGTATACACACAGCCTCAGATTAACATAGAGATGGCGTGAATCACCTATGGTAAAATATAACGTGGTGTGTATACATTTTTCTGAGACAACTTCTTCTTATGGCCAGGTGATTTATAATGATAATCAAGATTAAGTTTATTTTTCCTTCATCTATGTATTTTTCCATCCTTTGTTCCTTCTCCTCTCCTTCTTTCCTTCACTCTTCCTTCTTCCTTCACTATACTTTCTTGCCTCCTCATCTTCCTCTCTTTACTACTCTCCTTCTCTCTCATTCCAGTTTATCTTTTCTCCTCCCATATTTTCTTTCATTTCTCCCTTCACTTTCCTCCTTCTTTCTTCTCCGTCTTCTTCCACTTCTCCTCCTCCTCTACCTCCTCCTTCTCCTCCGCCTTTCTTCCCACTTCTTTTGCCTCCTCCCCACTTCCTCCTCCACCGCCTCCTTCCCTCTTCCTTCCTTCCTTCTTTCTCCCCCGTTGGTCCACCACCAAATATTACTCTAAGAGGACAAAGTTTAATCGGTTTTATCCAATAATTTATTCATTAACGAAGCTTTTATTAAGACCTAAGTGGATGAATCATTATTAGCCGGTCCATCTCTCCTCTCAACATAACATAACATAACACGACAACATAATATAATATAACCTAACACGACACGACAACATAACATAACATAATATAACACGACACGACACGACAACATAACATAACATAACACAACACAACATAACATACCATAACATAATATAACCTAACACGACACGCAACAACATAACATAATATAACCTAACACGACACGACACGACAACATAACATAATATAACCTAACACGACACGACACGACAACATAACATAACATAATATAACCTAACACGACACGACAACATAACATAACATATAACTAACACGACACGACAAACAACCAACATAATATAACCTAACACGACACGACACGACAACATCACATTAATATAACCTCACGACACGACAACATAACATAACATAACATAACCTAACACGACGACAACATAACATCAATAACCTAACACGACACGACATAACATAACATAACAACATAATATAACCCTAACACGACACGACAACATAACATAACATAATATAACCTACGACACGACACGACAACATAACATAACATAATATAACCTAACACGACACGACACAACATAACATAATATAACCTAACACGACACGACACAACATAACATAATATAACCTAACACGACACGACAACATAACATAACATAATATAACCTAACACTACGACAACATAACATAACATAACCTAACATAACCCGACAACATAACATAACACGACACGACCCGAAAACATAACATAACACATCTCTAGATCAAAGTAAATGTTGTGTAATGTGTAATTAATGCTTGTACAGGTTAGGTTAGGTCAGGTTAGGTCAGGTTAGGTTAGGTCAGGTTAGGTCAGGTTCACTTCACTTCCTTTGTTCTCAGGTATTTATAAGGTTAATTTCAATTGCTGTTCCTGTCACCAGTTAGTCGACCTGTATAATATATAGGTAAACTTTGTAATGTTGCCCTTCTCTCACTCCTTACATCTCTCCCTCCTTTTTTTCTACTCTCTTTCTCCTTTTTCTCACTTCCTCCTTACCTCTATCCCTCCTCTCCCTCCCTTCTTCTCTCCTTCCTTTCCTCCCTTCCTCTCTCCCCCTTTATTTCTCTCTCTCGTCTTCTCTCCTCTATTTCGTCCCCCAGTCTCTCTCTCTCTCTCTCTCTCTCTCTTTATTTCTCTCTCCTTCCTTTCCTCTCTCCCTCCCATCACTCTCATCATTATCCTCGTGTGTAATAATGCAAAGTCAACACCTGCACCGCCGTTCATCTCACCTTCCCTGACACCTGTGTAATGCAAACTACTACACAGGCCACATACCCACCACCTCCTGACAGGTGTGTAACACTAAGTCCACACCGCGCCATGGCCCTCCTCAGACCTCCCCTTGGCACCTGTACAGTAAAGTCAACAAAGGTGCCCCCTTCCTCACCTGGCCCGGTAATTGGAGCTACTGTATTCATTAGTCGCCCCCTGGACACCTGGCCTCGATAATAGGGTAATGTTGTACGCTGATGGACGCCCTACGACCCTCCAGGACCCACCAGGTGTTGTGTCTTGACTATAGAGCACCTCTTGTTGATGAACCTCCTATGGGGGGTGGGTGTGGGTTCAGGGGTGTGGGGATTGAGGAGAGAGTGGATTCATGGGGTAGGGTTCATGGGGTGTGGGTCCGGGGGTGGAAGGGGTTGACTTTGGAGTAAAATAGGGAGAGAATTGTGATGGGTAGATGAAGGTTTAGTGGGATGGGTGTAGTGAATGGGTGAGACAGAGGTGTGAGGGTGTGGTGTGGAGCTGAGGGTGGTGATGGGGGGTGGTGGAAATAGTGAAGGGGTTGGTAATGGGGAGTCATGGATGAGGTCGATATATGAGAGAGATGGGGGAAGGGGAAGGGGATTACAGTAACGATGATAACTGGAACGAAAAGAGTAAAAAAAGACAATGAAAGAATTACCTAAAAGACATAGAAATTACGATTAACTAAAAATACGAATAAAGAACAAAAGATAACAAGGAGGAATAAGATGAAGATAACACCAATAACACGTTGACATTTAGTGACATTTTCAACAGTAATCGAGTTATCGTGTGTGTTATCTAACAGTCTGCCCCTCAATTATATTTTGTTTTATAAATAAACAATGGTGCCGGGCTGAATATGTTAATGACTGTTAATTCTCAACTAATCTGGCCACACAGTCAGCTGCTGGTCACTCTGTCAGCTGATGGCCTATCTGTCAGCTGATGGCTACACTGTCAGCTCCTACCGGCCAGACAGTCAGCTGATTGCCACACAGTCAGCTGCTGGTCACCCTGTCAGCTGATGGTCTCACTGTCAGCTGCTACCGGCCAGAAAGTCAGCTGATGGCCTCACTGTCAGCTGCTACCGGCCAGACAGTCAGCTGATGGCCTTACTGTCAGCTGATGGCCTCACTGTCAGCTGATGGTCTCACTGTCAGCTGCTACCGGCCAGAAAGTCAGCTGATGGCCACACAGTCAGTTGACGGCTTGAGTACTGAAGGCTGACTCTTCAGTAAGTGACCTTCTTTCAACCTCCAGTTTATGAGTCATGAAGAACAAACCGAACTCTTAACAATATAACAGTTGTGTCTTTATAACATCTCCAGAGAATTAACATTTATAACATCTCACAGAACAACATCTATAACATCTGAGAGAACAACATTTATAACATCCCAGAGAACAACATTTATAACATCTCAGAGAACAACATTTACATAACGCACATCTCAGAGAACAACATTTATAACATCTCACAGAACATTTATAACATCTCACAGAACAACATTATAACATCTCAGAGAACAACATTTATAACATCCAGAGAACAACATTTATAACATCTCAGAGAACAACATTTATAACATCTCACAGAACAACATTTATAACATCCCAGAGAACAACATTTATAACATCTCACAGAACAACATTTATAACATCTCAGAGAACAACATTTATAACATCTAACACACACAACAACATTTATAACACACAGAACAACATTTATAACATCCCAGAGAACAACATTTATAACATCCCACAGAACAACATTTATAACATCTCACAGAACAACATTTATAACATCTCACAGAACAACATTTATAACATCCCAGAGGACAACATTTATAACATCTCAGAGAACAACATTTATAACATCCCAGAGAACAACATTTATAACATCTCAGAGAACAACATTTATAACATCTCAGAGAACAACATTTATAACATCTCACAGAACAACATTTATAACATCTCACAGAACAACATTTATAACATCCCAGAGAACAACATTTATAACATCTCACAGAACATTGATAACATCACACAGAACAACATTTATAACATCACACAGAACAACATTTATAACATCTCAGAGAACAACATTTATAACATCTCACAGAACAACATTTATAACATCTCACAGAACAACATTTATAACATCTCACAGAACAACATTTATAACATCTCAGAGAACAACATTTATAACATCTCAGAGAACAACATTTATAACATCTCAGAGAACAACATTTATAACATCTCAGAGAACAACATTTCCTCCCAGATATTCATAAAGTCTTCCAACTATTATAACAGATTCAATAATAATGTACAAACGTAAAACATTTCTTCACCAAATATTTACACAGAAACAGAAATTCATAAATTATAAAAAAATAAAAAAATAAAAAATCTTGACAAAACTAAAAACAGACATCAACGAATCTTCTTAATTATTTAAACATACTTAAAAAATATATATTAATAAACTCGTAATGTAAGAAAAAAATCTGCCGGAGCTTCCACGGATCAGAATAAACAGGAGAACTAAACCACAAGACACGGCAGGAATAATGTTTTTAGAGTAAGTATATATTCGTAATGGTGGCCAGCCTTGGGGGCCACCTCCAGCCGACGCTCAGGACATTCTCGTTATTTCTCAAGCTCTTTATTATTATTATTATTATTATTGTTATTATTATTATTACTGTGGGGAGGAAAAGTGCCTCTCTTGTACAGTATCTTGAGGCAGTGTACCCGGGTCACCTACACCACACCCACCAAGATCTCTCTACCTGGGTCTAACTGGCTCTACCTGGCTTTACATGGCTCTACCTGGCTTTATATGGCAATTACCTGGCTATATATGGCTCTACCTGGGTTTATATGACTCTACCTGGCATTGCATGGCTTTACCTGGCTGCATATGGCTCTATCTAGCTCTACTTGGCTTTATATGGCTCTATCTGACTCTACCTGGCTTTATATAGCTCTATATGGCTCCACCTGGCTTTATATGGCTCTTCCTAGCTTTATATGGCTTTATCTGGCTCTACTTGGCTTTATATGGCTCTACCTGACTTTATATGGCTCTACCTGCCTCTTTCTGGCTCTACCTGGCTTTACATGGCTCTACCTGGCTCTACAAGTTACCAAACATCATCATTAACTCGAATACGCTGGATAGCTTCAAACATAGGTTGGATGGATATATGAGCAATAGGGGTTGGGTGTAAATGGGACTGCCCAGTATGGGCCAATAGGCCCGCTGCAGTTTCCTCCATTCTTATGTTCTTATATGGCTCCACCTGGCTTTATGTGGCTCTATCTGGCTCTACTTGGCTTTATATGGTTCTACCTGGCCCTACCTCATTAATGTTTATACCCCTACACACAGTACTGAGAACAAGTAACGTAACCCACTTAACCTTGGTCACTATAAATGCCTTTGTTATGAGCGTCTCTCATTTCATCATTATATACGGGTACACCTCAAAAAAAGTATCTTTATCGAGGGAGATCGATGAATTTCACAATGAGCACCGAGACTCCTGTTGTCTCGGCAGGGTTGTCAAAATCCTTCGTCCGTTGTGTCATATTATCAAGCATAAAATTGGATGATTATTGTGTGTGTGCGTGAGCGTGTGTGTGTAATAATAATAATAATAATAAAAATAATAATAATAATAATAATTAACGGTTTATTGAAAAGTCCTGCAGCCCGAAGGCTGAAAATATGCATTGGACATTAATGACTTAT
The DNA here is from genome assembly GCF_018991925.1 of Homarus americanus. NCBI lineage: Eukaryota > Metazoa > Arthropoda > Malacostraca > Decapoda > Nephropidae > Homarus > Homarus americanus. Next base: position 7,221 of record NW_024736522.1, read on the forward strand.
TACATACATTGGTGGTTTAACAAAAGCCTTCATTAGAGAAAGGTGAAGGAACATACAGTGAACATACAGATTAATGTTTACAGCGGAGGTCACATAGATCATAGAACATAAGAACATAAGAAAATAAGGAGTCTACAATAGGCCGGTTGGCCTGTGCATGGCAGCTCCTGTCGAGAGTTACTACCACTCTCTATCATCCATGAATCTATCTAGCCTCCTTTTGAAACTTTCCAGCGTTCCAGCACTTACTACATAGTTGCTAAGCTTGTTCCACTCGTCCACCACCCTATTTGTGAACCAGTTACTTCCTATCTCCCTCCTAAACCTAAACTTATCCAACTTAAATCCGTTGCTACGAGTCCTATCCTGCTCGGATATTATAAGAACTTTATCTATATCGCCTTTATTGATTCCTTTCACCCACTTAAATACTTCTATCATATCTCCCCGCACTCTTCGTCTTTCTAGAGAATGCAAGTTTAGTTTCTTTAACCTATCTTGATATGGAAGGTTTCTAAGTCCCGGAATCATTTTCGTCATTCTTCGCTGCACCGACTCCAGGGAATTGATATCCATTCTATAATAAGGGCACCAGAACTGAACCGCATAATCGAGGTGCGGCCTGACTAGCGCAAGATATAGTTGTAATAAGACCTCTGCACTCTTATTACTTTCACATAAAACTTAATACTCTGTTTGCCTTATTTCGAACATTAACGCACTGTTTTCTAGGCTGTAGGTCCGGGCTTACAAGTACCCATAAGTCTCTTTCACAAGTCGACTTCTCTAGGTTGATGTTGCTAAGGCTGTATACATTGACAGTATTTGTTCTTCCAATATTCAGAACGCTGCACTTGCTGGTGTTGAATTTCATTTGCCATTTTTCTGACCACTCCTGCAGTTTATTTGAATCCTCCTGTAGTGCATTTGCATCCTGCCCTGAATTAATCTGCCGCCTTATTTTGGTGTCATCCGCAAACTTGCTTATGTCACTGCTGATCCCAGTATCTAGATCGTTTATGTAGATTATGAACAAAAGTGGGCCCAGTACTGACCCCTGGGGAACCCAACTGGTTACACAACCCCACTCAGATTTAACACCATCTACGCTGACCCTCTGTGTTATATGGGTGAGCCATGATTTTATCCAATTCAAAATTTTCCCCTCGATACCATGAGCCTTAACTTTTCTCAGAAGCCTCTGATGCGGTACTCTGTCAAACGTTTTGCTAGTCTAAGTAAATAACATGGTCATTTTCGTCATTATCTACTACCTCGAAGACTTTCCTAAAAAACGTCAGCAGATTTGTTAGACAAGTCTCACGGGCAGTTATCACTCGGTACCTGGGACAAGAACACAAGAATGGAGGAAATTGCAGCAGGCCTATTGGCCCATACCGGGCAGTCCCATTTACACCCAACCCCTATCGCTCATATATCCATCCAACCTTTGTTTGAAGCCATCCAGCGTATTCGAGTTAATGGTGATATTTGGTAACTTGTTCCACTACTCTGTTTCCAAACCAATGTCTACCTATTTCGCGCCTAAACCTAAATTTGTCTAATTTAAAACCATTGTTACGAGTTCGCTCCTGGTTGGATAGTTTGAGTACCTTTGTAATGTCCCCTTTGTTCAGCCCTGACTTCCATTTATACACCTCTATCATATCGCCCCTCACCCTACGTCTCTCGAGGGAGTGCAAATTAAGATGCTTTAACCTGTCTCTGTACTCAAGGTTCCTAATGCCCGGGATTAGTCTTGTCATTCTCCTATGAATTCTTTCCAAGGATTCTATATCCATTCTGTAATACGGTGACCAGAAGTGAACTGCGTAATTCAAGTGAGGTCTCACAAGCGCAAGATATAGTTTTAGGATGACCTAGCTAGTCTTGAAACTAACACTCCTTTGTATGAGCCCAAGTACTTTATTAGCCTTGTTTCGAGCAAATACACATTGTTTACTTTACCTCACTGTGTGAAGGTTAGCTTGGGTACGACTCGACTGTTACTGTTGAGTTGTTTTTCACTGACTTAAGCACTGTTCACCACTATTCAACACTGGTTCCATTCCTTTCCCAAATGAAATAGTAACTTCTGGCGAGAACTTGTTGATATTCCGGTGGGGAGGAGGGTTCAGGAGAGGGAGAAGGTATGGGCCAACATAACAGTTGACCTGGCTGCTGCCAGAGCAGAACCAGGTACGTCTTGATCCTTCGATGGCCAAAGATGAAGTGTGTGTGTGTGTGTGTGTGTGTGTGTGTGTGTGTGTTATAAGGTTTGGAAAAGATTTGTGATTTTTTTTAGTAGATAATGATATTTTTTTCTAGTCTGTCTTACTGCCATTGATCTATACTACGATACTAATTAACTATATAACAAGACACAGCCGCTATACAAACATTATTCAGAAACAATGTACGAATTCAGGTCACATTATCTTGTGTACGCATTCCAACAAATGTTTTACCGGAGTCGTATGAAAGTTACACACCGGCCAGCCATCTGTCACTTGGCGTCACTCGGACAAGAACATCCTGTAAAGTTTTAATCTAGTGAAGAAAAGTCTGATTATTCCTTCCAGGCTGTAAGAGTATTAACAAAAACTCACAGAATTAACTAACCATCGTATTGTTGGGACTGTCAGGAGGAGGAGGAGGAGGGAGGAGGGGGAGGGAGGGAGGGAGGGAGGGGGAGGGAGGAGGGGGAGGGGGGAGGAGAAAGTATGTCTCAACTCCGTGAAACATTTGTGACTCTTTCAGATGGGTCTTGATAATTTGATGAGGAACACGCGGAGAAAAACTCTCATCTTGGTGTTATTTTTGTTGATCTTGAGTTATAACTGTGGGGCTAAACAAAGATTCCGTCGAAAAAATAAAAATTAAAAATACGAATGAGAGTTTTTATGTCAGAAGAGGGTAAGGTCGCTACCATGATGAAAGAGGAACAGAAGTCGGTCAATATTACCTAAATACTCAACTCTTAAAGGAGGACAGGCTGAAGGAGGGAAGGAACACACGGGAGCGAAGTCCTTACGAGAAGAAACTGATGAACCAGGAACAAAAAAGAAGGAGTAGCAGCAGAAGGAAGTGGAAGGCGGAAGTGAGTTGATGAATACACAGTGAAATCATCAACGTCGAAGTGAGTTGATGAAGAGTGAAGGTCGTGTATTGGTAGAAGAAACAGTGTGGGTAACGAGACTGTACCCTGTAGGACGCCTCTGTTAATGGAATAAGAAGCTGAACCCTCTACCACTACCCATCAGCTGGAGCGAATAGAACTATAAACCGTGGATAAACGAAGAAAGAGAACCAGAAAAATTACTAGAAGGAGATAAAGAAAATAGCATCACATACCCACATACTGTTGAGTATCTGGGAGATGTTGAGGACCTCGACAAACATTCAGGTCTAAGATATAAAAAAAATTATTCTCACCGATATTCCATGATAAAAGAGGAAACTTGATGAAACTAAACTGTTGGAGTTTATTATAAGTCTTGAAGTAACACTCCAGTTATTTATGAGGTGGAGTATGTTAAGTTAAACACTCCCTCACAGTACACCTCAAGGAGTAGTTAAATCCAGGTAATGATCTCCCCTCAACACACACACACACACACACCTCCACCACCACGACCCACGCCGTGCCCGGGACCTCAGTTCGTCTCTACACAGACCTCCTCCACCCTCAGTGCTCCAGGGGGTCGTCTCTATACACCGCTGCGCCTCGTCGACCATAGTCTAATTCACCCTCTTAGTACACCAAAAAAAGAACGATAAGCTTTATCTCTGAAGGCAAGAGAGAGCGAGGCCACACGACCTCCTGTTGCGAGGGTCTCAGTACCTTTAGGGCGGAGGGACGGAAGGGCGGAGGGGCGGAAAGGCAGAAGGGCGGATGATAATATGTGCGACTTGTGGTGTATGGATAAATGGTATCTCTTATTTTTCCACCATTTTTTGTAAGAGCAAACTATAATACCCACGACGAGAGCTCCCTGTGTGTGTGTGTGTGTGTGTGTGTGTGTGTGTGTGTGTGTGTGTGTGTACGGAACAAAACATCTGAGGGAGAGATAGCATTGGTCGAGGAACAGTATGCCGGCTGATCTTTGTTGAGACTTGAACACCCATTGTAGATTATCTCTCTCTCTCTCTCAACCATTCATGTATACAGATAGAAATAGAGAGAAAAACGACAGAGATACATAGACAGAGAGAGACACAGAGAGACCCACACACAGGGACACACAGACAGACAGAAAAGAGATAGACTCACTCATTTGCATACGTGTTAATATTCTTCCCTGTCCATTCTTACCATTTAAGTCCCGCCACGAATAAGAATAATGAATATATAACTTTACCCCTTGTCTGTATGTCTCTCTCAATCAATTTCCTCTAATTTATTACACATTTCCTTCTGGGTTTTTTTTTTTTGTCCCTTATAAATAATATTCGTTGTGTATTTTATAACGTCCTCTTTGTCTCCGTGTACTAGTGGAGTGTACAGAGAATAATGAACGAAAATGAACACCTAGTTTAATAGAGTTTTTGTTCTTAAATTTATCGCCCCGTTTGGTAAATCATTCGTTGTATTTATTTACAATATACCGTCAAGAGACTAAATGTAACTATACCCAATACATGTGAACTTTAATACCGACAGTTGAGCGAATCACAAGAAAATAACCTCCAGGACTTGACATTCTGTTTAGGACTGACCATAAATGTTAATAGTGAATAATTGAGGAGGAATTTACAGGTGGATGGCTAACACATGTTCCTCCTCCTCCTCCAGCAGGCGAGGTGAAATATTCAAATGTACTTCACCAAAAAAGTTTCTCTTGCACAACTCTCTCTCTCTCTCTCTCTCTCTCTCTGCTGTGTGTGTGTGTGTACAGGCTAACAGTCATACAAACAACATAACATACAAGAATTAAACAAAATCCAAATATATGAAAATGAGACAAACAAGAAACACCAACATAAGACGTGAATAAGATGATAAGAATATGAAACACGGGAATAAAGAGGAGACGAGGAAGAAATGAAAGAAATGTAAAGCTTAGTAGACAGAGGATCAGTGTCTGTACAGGTGTTGGGGAGAGAGAGAGAGAGAGAGAGAGAGAGAGAGAGAGAGAGAGAGAGAGAGAGAGAGAGAGAGAGAGAGAGAGAGAGAGAGAGAGAGAGAGAGAGAGAGAGAGAGAGAGCCCATTGGTAGGACACTGGTGCTCTACTGTCAACAAGTACACCAGGATGATGTACTCATTTCTTACTGAGTGTACAAGTACCTGTGTACAAGATCCTAGTGTACAAGGAGTGAACTCAATCCTGCACAACACTCAGTAATCCACCTCCCTCCTACCCTCTCTCCTTTCCTCCTACCCTCCCTCCGTCTCTCTCTCCTTCCCACCATCTCTCCCATCCACCCACCATTTCTCCCTCCCACCCTCCCTAAAGCAATGATCAGATCTTGTAGAGCCAAAAGGTCACACAGCCAGGGAAGAAGGTCATTATTCTGGATGCCGACCTCAAGTAACAACAGCTCTCTCTGACCAAACATTTTCTGACATTTTATTTTTTTATTTATTTTTTATTACTATTTTTTTTAATATAACAAAAATCGTTGCCTCGTAAATACTTGAAATTGTTATTGTATTTAATTTATTTTATTTTTTTTTATTATTATTTACGAGGATGACTGTGCCCCTAGGAGAGAGAGAGAGAGAGAGAGAGAGAGAGAGAGAGAGAGAGAGAGAGAGAGAGAGAGAGAGAGAGAGCTGGGAGTGTTGTGTGGTTGAGTGAGGGAGAGAGACAGACAGACAGACCTGCCAAACCTACACCACTCACCAACACAACAGGACACAACACAACACAACACAACACAAATAAACTTCATAAAAATCTCTGAGAAATGACGTTTGTTTACATAATTTTCCCGGAGTAAAAAATAAAAATAAATAAAACGTCAAGAATTAATTATTAAGTCAACCTCAACTGCGAAAAATAATCGATTAAAAAAGTAACCAATTATGAAGACTTTTTTTTAACAAGTAACAAACCTCCATTTTAGACTTTTTTTTATTGGCTATTTTAGTTGTTTTCCGTCATAAATGCCAGACTAATTGGCGGCAGATAATAGTCGATGACGTTTTTCTTTTGTTTTCTTGTTTGTTTATAACGAAATAGTGGCAGGTGAGGGAAGAACGTCACACACACACACACACACACACACACACACACACACACACACACACACACACATACATACATACACACACACACACACACACACACCCCACACCACACACACACACACACACACACACACACACACACACACACACACACACACACACACACACACACACCCCAGCTCACACACACACACACACACACACACACACACACACACACACACACACACACACACACACACACACACACACACACACGGATCTTCAATATACTTTAGAATAGAACAGTGCCATATTATGACATCAGATTATGGTGCCATATTGTGATGAATGAAGAAGTGATGTGCTATTATATAAATATACTTATAATATGGCACTTTAGAGAGCTTTATACCTAGTAAAATAGGACCATAATATATATACAGTATCTACCCAATAATATAGGGCGTTAAAGTACAGTCAATATAACAGTGACATAAACAAAATAATATAATATACTCCCAAGTTATATCGGACCATAACAGACTATATAGGGCTCTACAGAGAGACATAATATAATATAGCCTCCCTCCCTCACTATATAAGTCCCACTAGGAAAGTCCAACGCCGGGAAACTTTCTTGAAAAATATGTCGCCTCAGAACGTTCATTTGGGCTTCTACCCCCCCTCCCCCGTGAGGTGCTGTTAGGGGTCCACCTATCCCCAGCCACCTACTCTCTGCCACCTATCCTCACACCTATTCTCTCACCCATTCTGCCACCTATTCTCTGCCACCTATTCTCTGCCACCTATCCTCTCCACCTACTCTCCCACCTGATCTCTGCCACCTATTCTCTGCCACCTATCCTCTGCCACCTACTCTCTACCTACTCTCTGCCACCTACTCTCACACCTATCCTCTGCCACCTATTCTCTGCCACCTATTCTCTGCCACCTATCCTCTGCCACCCTCTCTGCCACCCATCCTCTACCTCTGCCACCTATCCTCTGCCACCTACCTACTCTGCCACCTATTCTCTGCCACCCATTCTCTGCCACCCCCTATACTCTCTGCCACCTATTCTCTGCCACTACTCTCTGCCACCTTTCTCCTGCCACCTGTTCTCTACCCACCTGTTCTCTGCCACCTATCCTCTGCCACCTATCCTCTGCCACCTATTCTCCTGCCACCTATCCTCTGCCACCTATTCTCTCACAACCCCCTTACTCCATCCACCTCCCCTTCTTCCCTCCCCTCCTCCCCTACTCCTCTTCCCCCCCCTCCTCCTCCCCCACCCCTCCTCCCCACCCCCTACTCCTCTCCTCCTCCACCCCTACTCCTCTTCCCACCCCCTCCTCCTCCTTCCACCCCCACTCCTCTTCCACCCCCACTCCTCCTCCCACCCCCTCTCCTCCACCCCTATCCTCTTCCACCACCTCCTCCTCCTCCACCCCCTACTCCTCCACCCCCTACTCCCTCCCCTCCATACTCCTTCCATTCCTCCACCCCTACTCCCCCCCCTACTCCTCTTCCAGCCCCTCTCCTCCTCCTCTTCCACCCCCCCCTCCCTCCTCCACCTCCTCTGGGCCACCTATTTACTGCTCTTTGTGAAACAAAAAGTGAAGGAAGATTTTTATTGTTATCGTCGCTCATCGCTTACCTCCCGGCCCTTTGTTGCTCCCCACCTGGTGCTGGGGACAGGGAGGGGGAGGGGAGGGGTGAGGAGGAAGGGGCAGGGGGGAGGGAGGAAGGGAGGGGGGAGGGAGGGGAAGGGGAGGAGGAGGAGGAGCAGGTGAGTGAGGAGGAAGGAGGAGGGAGGAGGAGCAGGTGGGGAGGGAAGCAGGTGAGTGGAGCAGGTGAAGGGAAGAAGGGAAGGACAGGTGAGGGGAGGAAGGGAGGAGGATGGAAGTGGTGGTATAGGCAGGGATGGGAGGGATGTGTGGTGGTGGGAGAGGTGGAGAGGGTGTGGTTCAGGGATGTGATGGTGGAGGAGAGGCTGTGGTCGGGGATGTGATGGTGGTGGGGAGGTGTGGTCAGGGATGTGATGGTGGTAGGGTGGTCAGATGTGATGTGGTGGGAGAGGGTGTGGTCAGGGATGTGATGGTGGTGGGAGAGGGTGTGGTCAGGGATGTGTTGGTGATGTGTCGTGTGTTGGTGATGTTGTGGAGAGTGGAGGCAGCGACCTGGTACGTGTGGTGCGTCTCGTGATTTTTATTTTTTGTGTTTGAAGGAAAAATCTCTCTCTCTCTCTCTCTCTCTCTCTCTCTCTCTCTCTCTTCTCCCCCGTCAAGCCCCTCCCCACAGTGTCACAAGTTGCCGTCACCCAGTTCGTTGTCTCCCTTTAGGACCGAACTCGTGGCGGACGGGCGAGGCGGTGAACGAAGTCTATTCGGAGGTGGACGTTGTGTTCAGAGAGAAAGACTGTAAGTATCTCTGTGTGTGTCTTGGTCTTTCCTCTTATATTCGGTGTTCATGTGTTTCATTTCGGCTTTGTTTTGTGTTTACAGTTGTACGTGTTGACTCAAGTTGTGTTGTTGAAGATATAAGTAAGATGATTGTTGACATAATATTGAATTAATATATTATCGATGATTCTAAAAAAAAAAAAAAAACAGTCCGCTTAGTAATGTTTCTCTTCTTTCTGTCTATCTCTCCTTACAGACAGCAACTCAAAGGACTCCCCTGGAGGAAGAGATTCAGGGTCCTCCTTCGACCACTCCTTCAGCTACGACTCCGGTACGACCATCACCACAACCACCCCAAGCTCCGTTTTCTGTGCGGCCATTTTCTGTGTCAGAGTCTTGTGGGGGCAACTATGATAATCACGAAGGTCGTCCACACGTTCACTCCCACCTTCCACCACCCCGAGTATGGCTCACTCATGCCCCTCTTGTAGATGAAATTATAAGAAGAAAAAAAAATGAAAAGAAAAGAAAAAAACCTCATAAATTTACAATCATTTACTCGTCAACTTCACTAAGTTTGCTCAAATATTATTCCATTGTTTTTCTTCATCACCACGACAATCAGACCACTGTGAGGAAATAACCTAACGTTACCATACAATATTTATATGTTATGAGTCACTGAAAGAGAATAACCTCGATTCAACATAATAAAACCATCAAATTCTAGCATTCTTTTTCGATGGTTTAGTGTCATATAGTGCTTGATATGGCCGCTGGTTCGAGTAAACACCTTGAGACACTAGTTGGAGTAACACCTTGAATGGGTGTATAGTATTCAAGTGTGACGTTCTTCTACCCTTACTAATAATAATAATAATAATAATAATAATAATAATAAAACCTTCATTTCTCCTAAGTCTCCAAGTATTATCTGAAACACACAGCCATCACTAATAACTTACCATCTATTAACTAAACTTATAAATAAACATATATATATAAATAATAGCATTGTATAAGAGTCCTCCTTGTATATCTAAGACTTAAGCTTCTGTAATATAGCCGATTTTGACTTCTATAGACACTGTAATATAGTCATTTTTTGGACCAATGGTTATAATATAGGTGATCGTGTTATTGTGTTTTGATATGTTTAAGTCCATTGTGGTATATTAGTTATGATGATGATGTTTCTTGGCTGAGCTATATTGTTTTGGGGGTTATTGTGACGGTTTACCTGTAATTATCTCACCTGTCTCCTCTTCCCACACACCTGTCTCCTCCTCCTACAACCTGTCCCCTCCTTCTCTTACACACATGTCTCCTCTTCCCACACACCTGTCTCCTCCTTCTCCTCCTCCTCCTACAACCTGTCCCCTCCTTCTCTTACACATATGTCTCCTCTTCCCACACACCTGTCTCCTCCTCCTCCTCCTCCCCCACAACCTGTCCCTCCTTCTCTTACACACATGTCTCCTCTTCCCACACACCTGTCTCCTCCCCTCCACACACCTGTCTCCTCCTTCTCCTCCTACACACTTGTCCTCTCTCCTCCCTACACACACCTGTCTTTTCTCCATACACACCTGTCTCTTCTCCCCACACACCTGTCTCCTCCCCTACCTGTCTCCTCTTCCCACACACCTTTCTCCTCCTCCTACACACCTGTCTCCTCCTTCTCCTACACACCTGTCTCTTCCTCCTCCTCCAACACACCTGTCTTTTCCTCCTCCCTCCTACACACCTGTCTCCTCTCCATACACACCTGTCACCTCTCCCTACACACCTGCCTCCTCTTCCTACACACCTGCCTCCTCCTATACAAGTGGGTCCTCTTCTTCCTTCACAATTGCCTCCATGCTACCTCCTTCACACCTGCCTACCTCCTTACCCACACCTGCGCTACACCCTCCACACACCTACTACCCGCTACACCCTGCCACACCCTACCCACCCTACACCCCTGCCACCCTACCTACTACCCCACCACACCCTATCTACTACACCCCTCCCTACTACACTCCCGCCCACACCCTACCTACTACACCCCACACACACCCTACCCCGCTACACCTGCCCACACCCTACCTACACTCACACTTACACCCTACCTACTACACTCCACACACCTACACCCCACCACACCTACCTACTACACTCCACCACACACTACCCACGCTACACCCCGCCACCCTACCTACTCACCCCTGCCACACTCTGCCACTTCCCCCACCACACCTGCCTACCTCCACACCCTACTCGCTACACCCTGCCACACCCTACCCGCTACACCCTGCCACACCCTACCCGCTACACCCTACCTACTACACCCCGCCACACCCTACCCGCCACACCCTACCCGCTACACCCTGCCACACCCTACCTACTACACCCTGCCACACCCTACCTACTACACTCCGCCACACACTACCTACTACACCCCGCCACACCCTACCTACTACACCCCGCCACACCCTACACCCAGCTACAGGTGCCGTCACAATGTTGTCTTCATGTCTGTGCCAAAGATACACTATAAACTGTATATAGACACATGTTATAAAAGAACCTCGCCCGTGGCCTCACTTGTCTTGGCCACACTATAATGATGTACTTTAAGGAGTGGCCATAAAGGGAACCTCCCGGAGTGGCCAAATATTAATCGTCGAAAAGTGACCACAAATGAACTAGAAATGGACATATGTGGCTCGTCTATAAGTGGCCACAAATGAAATAAAAGTGAACATATGTGGCTAGTCTAAAAGTGGCCACAATTGAACTAGAAATGAACATATGTGGCTAGTCTAAAAGTGGCCACAAATTAACTAGAAATGAACACAATGGATCATCTATAAGTGGCCACAAATGAACTAAAAGTGAACATGTGTGGCTCGTCTAAAAGTGGCCACAAATTAACTAGAAATGAACACAATGGATCATCTATAAGTGGCCACACACATGAACAAAATGAACATAATGGATCGTTTAAAAGTGGCAACATATGAACAAAATGAAAATAGTGGATCGTCTAAAAGTGGCAACATATGAACAAAATGAACATAGTGGATCGTCTATAAGTGGCCATAAATCTACTAAAAATGAAGAGATGGATCAGAAAAGCTCACCTGACGGATCAACATCTTCTGATGAACACTTCCTGATCCTCCAATAACACCTTCTGATGAACACTTCCTGATCCTACAATAACACCTTCTGATGAACACTTCCTGATCCTACAATAACACCTCCTGATGAACACTTCCTGATCCTCCAATAACACCGCCTGATGAACACTTCCTGATCCTCCAATAACACCTTCTGATGAACACTTCCTGATCCTCCAATAACACCTCCTGATGAACACTTCCTGATCCTCCAATAACACCGCCTGATGAACACTTCCTGATCCTCCAATAACACCTCCTGATAAACACTTCCTGATCCTCCAATAACACCTCCTGATGAACACTTCCTGATCCTCCAATAACACCTTCTGATGAACACTTCCTGATCCTCCAATAACACCTGATGAACACTTCCTGATCCTCCAATAACACCTTCTGATGAACACTTCCTGATCCTACAATAACACCTCCTGATGAACACTTCCTGATCCTCCAATAACACCTTCTGATGAACATTTCCTGATCCTCCAATAACACCTTCTGAACACACCTGTAGGAGGGGCTGGCGGTGAGCTGTTACAAGACTACTACCAGGGAGACAACACTCAGGTTTACCAACAATAACTATTACATCTAACACCGGTGATAGGTGTTAGTTTCAGCAGGTGTTAGACTGAGCAGGTGTTAAGATTGAGCAGGTGTAAGACTCCTCAGCAGGTTGTAAGACTCATCAGGTGTTAGAGTGGGCAGGTGTTAAGATCAGCAGGTGTTAGACTCATCAGATGTTAAGATCAGCAGGTGTTAAACTGAACAGGTGTAAGATTCAGCAGGTGTAACACTCATCAGGTGTTAATTAAGATCATTAAACACCAAGGCAACATGATGTATTAAAGATATTCAGTCATAAGTAATGTACAGTGACGAATGTTTACTCACCAGGTCACGAAGGAGCCAAATGTTTATAATGTTCATATCATTAAGTCACCAAGAGTGTTTACGAGTCACCAATGTGCTGGTGCTACACTTACTGCCCTGTGTAGCACCAATCAGGACACCCAAAGCTTATACCATAACACTCAAGCACCACCGATATGTTATCTTGGTGTGTGTGTGTGTGTGTGTGTGTGTGTGTGTGTGTGTGTGTGTGTGTGTGTGCGGAAGCTTCAGTCACAAACTGCTTTCGCGGGAGAAGTGTAGAGTTCCCAACTTCCCTCGTCTGGCCGTCAATATTGGGGGTTCTGGCTGATGGACGGCGACCCTTCAGGTGATGGGCGGTCTGTGTGATAGTTGGTGTCCTCAGTAAGTATGGTGTTACAAGCAGAGATAACGACCCGCCTTACTGCTACCATATCACGTGTGTGTGTGTGTGTGTGTGTGTGTGTGGCTCAGGTCTCTCACAACCTGAACCTGTCTCGCAGTCTGTTGTTTCCTGATACTGTGATCTGTGGCACTGTGACCTGTGGCACTGTGACCTGTGGCCCTGTGACCTGTGGTACTGTGACCTGTGACCTGTGGCAGTGACCTGTGGCCCTGTGACCTGTGGCACTGTGACCTCTGGCACTGTGACCTGTGGCCCTGTGACCTGTGGTACTGTGACCCAGAAGTGTGTGTGTGTGTGTGACCCGGGTTACCAGGCAGCGTGTTATAGCTCGGCTCTGTGTCCTGTCACGTTAGGTACAGTAGTGTAAAGAGTATCTGTACATAGATAAACATCACTTCTAAGTCTCTTCTATGTTCTTGTTCATAAGCATCAATTATATGAAGTAAAACTACCAGTCGTGTATCATTATTACCACCCTCCTAGAGAGAGAGAGAGAGAGAGAGAGAGAGAGAAAATATAGTTCAAAAGAGAAAGAAAAAAGAGAGATTAAAAGACACAGAAAGAAGACAGACAAAGAAAAAGGACAGATTAAAATAAAAGACAAAACAGAAACAAAGAAAGGAGAGAAAGAAAAGAAAAAGAGAGAGGAAAGGAGAGAAGTAAACAGTCGATCCCCTTCAACTGAGAACATTTAGTAAGGTAAGAGACGAATCTAATTAATACTCTCACCTTCCTATCAATCACACCTGAGACAACAACAACACCTGAATCTATGAAGTGAAACCTTACCTTAACACACCGCTAATTACCTTACACACCACTAATGGACGAGTTGTCGGTCGGAATTTTTTCGTAAATGGCAGGTCAATGGGTAAAGAAAACGCTTAAATTCACTATGGTAATGATGTTTTAAAATCAATTTGGCCAAAAAGTGTCAAAATTAAGGGTTAAAGTTGCTAAAAAGTCATGTGACTACGAAAAGCTCAGTGATTGGTTGTGACGTCACAGACTAGCGCGAGCAGCCGAGTGGAAGCACGGAGGCAGCCAGTTGAGGTGCATTTATTTATTTATTTATTTATTTTTACGGGGATTAGCCCACCCGGGCACAGGTCAATGACCCACATCAGGGCCGGGGGGGGCAAAAATATTATTATAATAATAATAATAATAATAATAATAATAATAATAATAATAATAATAATAATAATAATAATAATAATAATAATAAATATAATAATAATAATAATAATAATAATTAATAATAATTAATAATAATAATAATAATAATAATAATAATAATAATAATAATAATAATGAATAAATAAAAAAGTAAAAATAAAAGATCAATAGTGAGAAACAATATATGAATGTTGTGTTGTCAAAGAGAAACAATTGAGACCCTGCAATTGTGTGTAAATGAGGCAGAAAGTCAGATCAGCAACCTGGGACTTGGTCACAATTTTTGTGATGCCATATGGCAGCAGGGTCTACTATTAAACAACACATTATGCCTCCAATGTGTTGTTACCAGCAGAAATACTGGACTTGTGGCCATATAGTGTTTCTGACTATTGTTATATTTGTATATATACCCTAGTTCTTTATTTTTATTATTATTACAATGTTATTATTATTATTGTTATCATTATTATATTAGTTTACTTTTTATTGTAAATTTCATTTACTATGAATAATTAGTACAGCCCCCCCGGCCCTGATGTGGGTCAGTGACCTGTACCTGGGTAGGCTAATGCCCGTAGAAAAAACAAGATAAATAAATAAATAAATATAAAAAAATATACAATGTTGATACAGATATACACAGTCATACCTTATTCTTAGGTGAAAATAAATTACTGCTCAAGTATCATCGTGTGTGTTTACTTACTGGCTGCCACAATGATGCAAAAGACCGATAACTCCAACATGGAAGTTTTCATCACTGTTCTCTATTTCATGTCTGGAAAATATAAGTTTTCGTCACTGATGTCTATATTTAATGTTGTGGAAGGACTAATGACCATGGCCAGGGCTTGAGATGATCAGATGACAGATGTAATTTAACGTGCTTCATAGCTGGATGGCCGAGTTCTTGATAATACTGTAAACTGGTAAACTTCTTTCATCTGCCTTGATAAACCCTGGAAGTAGTTGTCCAATCTTCTTGGCTGATCGGCTCGGTAAGAAATATTATTAGATAATTAATTGTGCTTTACTGTGCAACACAGTAATACTATATTGCAGAAAAAATATTACTAAGCACATTAATTAATTCAATGGATATTAGCTGCCCCTACTACAAATTTCATAGTGTAAACATTCCAAACAATATTGGTAATATTTTGGTTTTGGTCATCTGGGGAACCTTAAGATTCTAACTATGGGATTAAGTACTTTAAACAATAAGACACATGATCTCTACGGGATTTCTGTAGAAAAACATTTTCGATCGCATAAGAAAATATAGGTCATAGGTCATAGGTTAGGTTAGGTTGGGCATGATAACTTTTATTATAAGTAATAAGATTAGCTTAACATACACTGGTAACGGGGAGCGGTGGGGGGGGGGTTAGTAGCTCAAAACTAGCGATTTCCGATAGAAATAAAGGTCTAAATCGTCCATAACACATCGTAAACCACCAGAAAAAACCAGTCTGCATGTCTAAGTACAGGGATGACCAAAACCTAAAATTTACCCAATATAGCCTATCACGAATCTAAACGTCCAAATACTTATGGTAGATATAGTAAAATTTTACCATTAATTAATATAAATGATGTTATATCTTAGTGGTTCATTAGTGAAGCATCAAAACTATAACAGCACTATGTTGTCATGTTTACCTAGCATCAGGCATTCTCGTAATAAAGTCCAGACAATGTCATTACTTCTAAATTGACTCGTACCTCCAACTTTGCGTCGTCTGCAGGGAAGGTGGTGACGCCAATGCGAATGGCGGCCCTGTTTCTAGATAAATAAACTTATTTCGACTATTATAGCAGGATTTTAAACTTTTATTACAAATTATATATACGGTACCAATAAGAACGTGGCAGAGTGTATTTCTTGTGTTTACCCAGAACCGTCAACTCATCCATTACCTTACACATCACTAACTACCTGACTACCTAACTACCTGACACACCACTAATTACCAGGACACCGTATAGGTATTGAGTATTGATGGGCAATTAATAACCCTCTAGGTAACCGTAACACAATACAGGTATATGACTTTAATTAATCAACCCCAACAGGTAACTGACAGGTGTAAAGTCCATTATAACACTACTGCTTAAGGAGGTAAAGGAGTGTTCTGACGTGACACCTATAACTCACAAGGTTCTATAACACCTCAGTACCGTCACCTATAACTCACAAGGTTCTATAACACCTCAGTACCGTCACCTATAACTCACAAGGTTCTATAACACCTTAGTACCGTCACCTATAACTCACAAGGTTCTATAACACCTCAGTACTGTCACCTATAACTCACAAGGTTCTATAACACCTAAGTACCGTCACCTATAACTCACAAGGTTCTATAACACCTTAGTACCGTCACCTATAACTCACAAGGTTCTATAACACCTCAGTACTGTCACCTATAACTCACAAGGTTCTATAACACCTCAGTACCGTCACCTATAACTCACAAGGTTCTATAACACCTCAGTGCTGTCACCTATAACTCACAAGGTTCTATAACACCTCAGTGCCGTCACCTATAACTCACAAGGTTCTATAACACCTCAGTACCGTCACCTATAACTCACAAGGTTCTATAACACCTTAGTACCGTCACCTATAACTCACAAGGTTCTATAACACCTTAGTACCGTCACCTATAACTCACAAGGTTCTATAACACCTTAGTACCGTCACCTATAACTCACAAGGTTCTATAACACCTCAGTACCGTCACCTATAACTCACAAGGTTCTATAACACCTCAGTACCGTCACCTATAACTCACAAGGTTCTATAACACCTAGTGCCGTCACCTATAACTCACAAGGTTCTATAACACCTCAGTACCGTCACCTATAACTCTGGTTCTATAACACCTCAGTACCGTCACCTATAACTCACAAGGTTCTATAACACCTAGTACCGTCACCTATAACTCACAAGGTTCTATAACACCTCAGTACCGTCACCTATAACTCACAAGGTTCTATAACACCTCAGTACCGTCACCTATAACTCACAAGGTTCTATAACACCTCAGTACCGTCACCTATAACTCACAAGGTTCTATAACACCTCAGTACCGTCACCTATAACTCACAAGGTTCTATAACACCTCAGTACCGTCACCTATAACTCACAAGGTTCTATAACACCTCAGTACCGTCACCTATAACTCACAAGGTTCTATAACACCTCAGTACCGTCACCTATAACTCACAGGGTTCTATAACACCTCAGTACCGTCACCTATAACTCACCTATAACACCTAGTACCGTCACCTATAACTCACAAGGTTCTATAACACCCAGTACCGTCACCAGTACCGTCTTACTATAACTCACAAGGTCACCTATAACTCTGAGGTTCTATAACACCTCAGTACCGTCGTCACCTATAACTCACAAGGTTCTATACCGTCACCTCAGTACCTCGAGGTATTACCGTCACCTATAACCTCACAAGGTTCTATAACACCTGAGTACTGTCACCTATAACTCACAAGGTTCTATAACACCTGAGTACTGTCACCTATAACTCACAAGGTTCTACAACACCTTAGTACCGTCACCTATAACTCACAAGGTTCTATAACACCTCAGTACCGTCACCTATAACTCACAAGGTTCTACAACACCTCAGTACCGTCACCTATAACTCACAAGGTTCTATAACACCTCAGTACTGCCTATAACTCACAAGGTTCTATAACACCTACCGTCACCTATAACTCACAAGGTTCTATAACACCTCAGTACCGTCACCTATAACTCACAAGGTTCTATAACACCTCAGTACCGTCACCTATAACTCAAAAGGTTCTATAACACCCAGTACCGTCACCTATAACTCACAAGGTCTTATAACACCAGTACCGTCACCTATAACTCACAAGGTTCTATAACACCTCAGTACCGTCACCTATAACTCACAAGGTTCTATAACACCTCAGTACCGTCACCTATAACTCACAAGGTTCTATAACACCTCAGTACCGTCACCTATAACTCACAAGGTTCTATAACACCTCAGTACCGTCACCTATAACTCACAAGGTTCTATAACACCTCAGTACCGTCACCTATAACTCACAAGGTTCTATAACACCAGTACCGTCACCTATAACTCACAAGGTTCTATAACACCTCAGTACCGTCACCTATAACTCACAAGGTTCTATAACACCTCAGTACCGTCACCTATAACTCACAAGGTTCTATAACACCTCAGTACCGTCACCTATAACTCACAAGGTTCTATAACACCTTACCGTCACCTATAACTCACAAGGTTCTATAACACCTCAGTACCGTCACCTATAACTCACAAGGTTCTATAACACCTCAGTACCGTCACCTATAACTCACAAGGTTCTATAACACCTCAGTACCGTCACCTATAACTCACAAGGTTCTATAACACCAGTATCACCTATAACTCACAAGGTTCTATAACACCTCAATACCGTCACCTAACTCACAAGGTTCTATAACACCTCAGTACCGTCACCTATAACTCCCAAGGTTCTATAACACCTCAGTACCGTCACCTATAACTCACAAGGTTCTATAACACCTCAGTACCGTCACCTATAACTCACAAGGTTCTATAACACCTCAGTACTGCGTCACCTATAACTCACAAGGTTCATACACTAGTAGTCGCTATAACTCCTTATAACACCTCAGTACCGTCACCTATAACTCACAAGGTTCTATAACACCTTAGTACCGTCACCTATAACTCACAAGGTTCTATAACACCCTGTACCGTCACCTATAACTCACAAGGTTCTATAACACCTCAGTACCGTCACCTATAACTCACAAGGTTCTATAACACCTCAGTACTGTCACCTATAACTCACAATTCTATAACCTCAGTACCGTCACCTATAACTCACAAGGTTCTATAACACCTGAGTACTGTCACCTATAACTCACAAGGTTCTATAACACCTGAGTACTGTCACCTATAACTCACAATCATAACACCTCAGTACCGTCACCTATAACTCACAAGGTTCTATAACACCTCAGTACCGTCACCTATAACTCACAAGGTTCTATAACACCTCAGTACCGTCACCTATAACTCACAAGGTTCTATAACACCTCAGTACCGTCGCCTATAACTACAAGGTTCTATAACACCTTAGTACCGTCACCTATAACTCACAAGGTTCTATAACACCTCAGTACCGTCACCTATAACTCACAAGGTTCTATAACACCTCAGTACCGTCGCCTATAACTCACAAGGTTCTATAACACCTCAGTACCGTCACCTATAACTCACAAGGTTCTATAACACCTCAGTACCGTCACCTATAACTCACTATAACACCAAAGAGTATGGATGATCATTATACATACATCTGTGGGGAGGAGAAATGACCTAGACTCACACGTTAATTTTTTCCCATACCTGGAAACGTAATTATGTATCTAACTAATTAATCCAAGCGGGAAGGTGTTGAAGCTGCTATGAAAGTCAACAGGGGGTGGGGATGGGGTCAGGAGGGGGTGGGGATGGGCTGAGGAGGGTGGGTGGGGTGAGGGGGGTGAGTAATCTTCAGGTGATCCAGGTGTTCTTTCTATTCAACAAGCGGGTTATTCTGAGGTTCCTACCACCCCAAGTGTCTCCTACCATACCACCTCCGTCAGTACAAGTGCTTCTGGTTCCTCAGTGTTGACAAGGTAACAAGGAGGCCTCAGTGAAGAGATCTTGACGACGATACTTGTCTCATCTCCCTCTGTGTTTTATATATTGTAAAAGAACGACTAATAAACCTTAAAAGAATTGCCTTATTACAATACTCATTTGATATATATATATATATATATATATATATATATATATATATATATATATATATATATATTTATTTATTTATTTATTTATTTATATATATATATATATATATATATATATATATATATATTATATATATATATATCTTGATAAAATCACACGGAGAAAGGAAAACAACGGAGACCTTTATATATATATATATATATATATATATATATATATATATATATATATATAAATATATATATATATATATATATATATATATATATAATAATAAATAAATATATATATATATATATATATATATATATATATATATATATATATATATATATATATATATACAGTAACTAGTATTAACAAGTGCGTCAAGAGACAAACTATAATATGAAGTAAAAAAAATATATTAACGTCAATATTAAAACGTTTTTAATATAAAATAATAATATACTATAACTGTCTTCCTATAACCGTATAACAGTCTTTGATATCAACGTGTTTTCTATATCAAGGAGTCCACCAGCTATATGTTTTGTTTACGTGAGGAGAGATGGTGACGGTGACGTATCCTGGAACACGGAAACGGAGGCACCTGGTTCGAACCCCCCAAAAGGAACAACATACACTCACTAAGTCTTCATATCAGAGTATACAGTACTCAACTGTACAACTAATACCGTGAAAAACAATAACCTCACCTGAGGAAAGTCTGAAGAAAAATCGGAACTAAAAATTGTAACGAAACACTGACACTATATACAACGTGGAGAGAACACACGTGTACTGTAAGTTAATCCAACTGGTTAATATGACCACCAGGAGATGGTTATATTTCCTTCTTTTATATCTCCCAATGAGTCAAAATGTCCAAACACAACTGCAATGTTTTCTGGAGCCGACACAACAGAGGTTATGTTTTGGATCAGTGAGAGAGACTGGATATAAACAAACCCCCTGCCCGGGAACCGTAGCCTTGACCTGGTGAGTATCAAACAGAAAACACAAAAACAAACACAATCCATAAACAAACAAGCAGACTAAGAGACAAACACACAGACGGTCTTAAACGTCTTAGCCACACCACCAACTCCTACTGTGATAATAAAACTCTTCCTAATTAGACTTACCTGTTACCTGTTAGAGTAAGGCAGACGTGTCACTGCTTAAAGTTACTTAACGTCTACATCTGTGTTGGTTATAAGTAAAGCCTTTCTCAATAAAGTGGTCTGGGAAACTTAACGGTAACAGTTATTGAGGTTATAAGTAAATGCTTTCTTTATTAAGTGATTTAAGAAACTTTAAATTAACAACTTTACGAATTAAAAAAGTTCAATCGTTATATATAAAAAGTTCTCAGAGACTACGTGATGATATAAGTAAAATAGTTGATGATAAAGTGTTATAAGATGGAGGTAGACAGACCAGGTGAGCAGAGCGGCGCGTTGGTGCGGGTTCTTACCTTAATCTTCTGTCCTCATTAAGCAAATCCCAGTTTCCATGTTTATGAAATATCACGTAATGGATATGCAAACTACCTCCAGCTCCCGGCCGGCACCATACAGGTCTCCCCAACGTGTTGTATAATAACATAACAGGACAGCCACGACCCCAAAGTTGCCATCACGTAGGGACGTAATGGGGGACGTTGGGTCGACCTGGAGTTCCCCCTCTTGCCGGGTTACACACGACTCATCCCTAATATCAATCTCATTCATTTTAGCGCACCATCGACAAGGTGTGTTGGGCGTGATCTACATACCTAAAGTTCATTTAGGTCTTGCAAACATTTGTTGGCCCTAATTGTGTGAAATCCCCGCTGGTAGGGTCCCGCCGGCCTCACGCTGCAGGGGCCGTAAGTGCCCCGCCCAGCCGCGCCACCACAGGAGACTCGACCTTATGTAGTGGGCAGCGTGGGACTGTCCTCCCGGGGCATCATACATCAGCAGTAAATCAGCTGTGAATCCTTTCCCGGCAGTTAGTGGGGCAATTAGATCACGGCTGCCACGCTGCGCGATAAGAAGAAAAGGCGACCACTTTCTATAAAATGTTTCCCTGGACGAGAAACTTGTGGATGACTCATGTAGTGGTACCGCCCTTAGTGCCAGGCCCCTCCCCGCCTTAGTGCAAGCCCTCCCGCCCTTAGTGCCAGACCCTCCCGCCTTAGTGCCAGGCCCTCCGCTCTCAGTGCCTTAGTGCCAGACCCCTCACCGCCTTCAGTGCCTCACCGCCCTCAACGCCCCACCACCCTCAGTGCCTCACCGCCCTTAGTGCCAGACCCCTCACCTCCCTTAGTGCCAGACCCTTCCCGCCCTTAGTGCCACGCCCCTCGCCGCCCTTAGTGCCAGACCTCCCCGCTCTTAGTGCCAGAACCCTCCCGCTCTCAGTGCCAGACCCTTCACCGCCTCAGTGCCTCACCTCCCCAATGCCTCCCTCCTCAGTGCCAGACCCTTCACCGCCCTTAGTGCCTCACCTCCCTCAGTGCCTCACCTCCCTCAGTGCCAGACCCTTCACGCCCTTAGTGCCTCACCTCCCTCAGTGCCTCACGCGTCCTCAGTGCCTCACCGCCCTCAGTACCTCACCACCATCAGTGCCTCACCACGCCTCCACCGCCCTCAGTGCCTCACCTCACTTAGTGCAGACCCTTCACCGCCATCAGTGCCTCACCTCCCTCAGTGCCTCCACCGCCCTCAGTGCTCCCCTGCCCCTCAGTGCCTCACCACCATCATGCCTCACCGCCCTCAGTGCCTCACCGCCCTTAGTGCCTCACCTCATAGTGCCTCACCTCACTTGGTGCTAGACCCTTCACCGCCCTTAGTGCCTCACCTCCCTCAGTACCTCACCTCACTTAGTGCCAGACCCTTCACCGCCCTCAGTACCTCACCGCCCTCAGTGCCTCACCGCCCTCAATGCTCCTGCCCTTAGTGCCTCACTTCACTTAATGCCTCACCTCACTTAGTGCTAGACCCTTCACCGCCCTCAGTGCCTCACCACCATCAGTTCCTCCCCCTCATGCCTCACCGCCCTCAGTGCCTCACCTCACTTAGTGCCTCCCACCTCTCTAGTGTAGACCCCACCGCCTCAGTACCTCACCGCCCTCAGTGTCTCACCGCCCTCAGTGCCTCCACCGCCCTTAGTGCCTCACCTCACTTAGTGCCTCACCTCACTTAGTGCTAGCCCTTCACCGCCCTCAGTGCCTCAACCATCAGTGCCTCACCGCCCTCAATGCCTCACCGCCCTTAGTGCCTCACCTCACTTAGTGCCTCACCTCATAGTGCTAGCCTTCACCGCCCTCAGTACCCTCACCGCCCTCAGTGCCTCACCTCATAGTGCCTCACCTCATAGTGCCAGACCCTTCACCTCTCAGTGCCTCACCGCCCTCAGTGCCTCCTCACTTAGTGCCAGACCCTTCACCTCCCTCAGTGCCTCACCTCACTTAGTGCCTCCACCTCACTTAGTGCCTCACCTCACTTAGTGCCAGACCCTTCACCGCCTCAGTGCCTCACCGCCATCAGTGCCTCACCTCCCTCAGTGCCTCCCGCCCTCAGTGCCTCACCTCACTTAGTGCCAGACCCTTCACCGCCTCAGTGCCTCCCTCACTTAGTGCCAGACCCTTCACCGCCCTCAGTGCCTCCACCGCCCTCAGTGCCTCACGCCCTCAGTGCTCACCCCCCAGTGCCTCACCGCCCTCAGTGCCTCACCTCACTTAGTGCCAGACCCTTCACCGCCCTCAGTGCCTCCGCCCTCAGTGCCTCACCTCACTTAGTGCCAGACCCTTCACCGCCCTCAGTGCCTCACCGCCTCAGTGCCTCACCTCCTTAGTGCCTCACCGCCTCAGTGCCTCACCTCACTTAGTGCCAGACCCTTCACCGCCCTCAGTGCCTCACCGCCCTCAGTCTCACCTCACTTAGTGCAGACCCCACCGCCCTCAGTGCCTCCCTCACTTAGTGCCAGACCCTTCACCGCCCTCAGTGCCTCACCCCCCTCAGTGCCTCACCGCCCTCAGTGGCTCACCGCCCTCAGTGCCTCACCGCCCTCAGTGCCTCCTCACTTAGTGCCAGACCCTTCACCGCCTCAGTGCCTCACGCCTCAGTGCCTCCCATCCGCCCAGTGCCAGACCTTCACCGCCCTCAGTGCTCACCGCCCTCAGTGCCTCACCCCACTCACTTAGTGCCACGCCCTCAGTGCCTCACCTCACTTAGTGCCAGACCCTTCACCCCTCAGTGCCTCACCGCCCTCAGTGCCTCACCTCCCGCCCAGTGCCAGACCCTTCACCGCCCTCAGTGCCTCACCTCCCTCAGTGCCTCACGCCTCAGTGCCTCACCTCACTCAGTGCCTCCCACCGCCCTCAGTGCCTCACCTCACTTAGTGCCAGACCCCCACCTCCCCCAGTGCCTCACCGCCCCTCAGTGCCTCACCTCACTTAGTGCCAGACCCTTCACCGCCTCAGTGCCTCACCGCCCTCAGTGCCTCACCTCACTTAGTGCCAGACCCTTCACCGCCCTCAGTGCCTCCACCGCCCTCAGTGCCTCACCTCACTTAGTGCCAGACCCTTCACCGCCTCAGTGCCTCACCTCACTTAGTGCCAGACCCTTCACCGCCCTCAGTGCCTCACGCCCTCAGTGCCTCCACCTCACTTAGTGCCAGACCTTCACCTCCCCTCAGTGCCTCCGCCCTCAGTGCCTCACCTCACTTAGTGCCCAGACCCTTCACCGCCCTCAGTGCCTCCCACCGCCTCAGTGCCTCACCTCACTTAGTGCCAGACCCTTCACCGCCCTCAGTGCCTCCACCGCCCTCAGTGCCTCACCTCATAGTGTGACCCTTCACCGCCCTCAGTGCCTCACCGCCCTCAGTGCCTCACCACTTAGTGCCAGACCCTTCACCGCCCTCAGTGCCTCACCTCACTTAGTGCCAGGCCTTACCGCCCTCAGTGCCTCACCTCACTTAGTGCCAGACCCTTCACCGCCCTCAGTGCCTCACCGCCCTCAGTGCCTCACCTCACTTAGTGCCAGACCTTCACGCCCTCAGTGCCTCACCGCCCTCAGTGCCTCACCTCACTTAGTGCCAGACCCTTCACGCCCTCAGTGCCTCACCGCCCTCAGTGCCTCCACCTCACTTAGTGCCAGACCCTTCACCGCCCTCAGTGCCTCACCGCCTCAGTGCCTCACCTCACTCATGCCAGACCCTTCACCGCCTCAGTGCCTCACCTCACTTAGTGCCAGACCCTTCACCGCCCTCAGTGCTCAACGCCCTCAGTGCCTCACCTCATAGTGCCAGACCCTTCACCTCCCCTCAGTGCCTCACCGCCCTCAGTGCCTCACCTCACCAGTGCCAGACCCTTCACCTCAGTGCCTCACCGCCCTCAGGCCTCCCACCTCCTTAGTGCCAGACCCTTCACCGCCTCAGTGCCTCACCGCCCTCAGTGCTCACCTCACTTAGTGCCAGACCCTTCACCTCCCTCAGTGCTCACCGCCCTCAGTGCCTCACCTCACTTAGTGCCAGACCCTTCACCGCCCTCAGTGCCTCACCTCCTCAGTGCCTCACCTCACTTAGTGCCAGACCCTTCACCGCCCTCAGTGCCTCACCGCCCTCAGTGCCTCACCTCCTTAGTGCCTCACCTCCTCAGTGCCTCACCTCACTTAGTGCAGACCCTTCACCGCCCTCAGTGCCTCACCTCCCTCAGTGCCTCACCTCACTTAGTGCCAGACCCTCACCTCCTCAGTGCCTCCCGCCCCCAGTGCCTCACCTCCTTAGTGCCTCACCGCCCTCAGTGCCTCCTCACTTAGTGCCAGACCCTTCACCGCCCTCAGTGCCTCCACCGCCCTCAGTGCCTCACCTCACTTAGTGCCAGACCCTTCACCGCCCTCAGTGCCTCACCGCCCTCAGTGCCTCCCTCACTCAGTGCCTCCACCGCTCTCAATCCTCACCTCACTTAGTGCAGACCCTTCACCTCCCTCAGTGCCTCACCGCCCTCAGTGCCTCCCACCTCCTTAAGTGCCAGACCATCCGCCCTCAGTGCCTCACGCCTCAGTGCCTCACCTCACTTAGTGCCAGACCCTTCACCTCCCTCAGTGCCTCCACCGCCCTCAGTGCCTCACCTCCCTTAGTGCCAGACCCTTCACCGCCCTCAGTGCCTCCACCTCACTTAGTGCCAGACCCTTCCACCGCCTCAGTGCCTCCACCGCCCTCAGTGCCTCACCTCACTTAGTGCCAGACCCTTCACCTCCTCAGTGCCTCACCGCCTCAGTGCCTCACCTCACTTAGTGCCAGACCTTCACCGCCCTCAGTGCCTCACCGCCTCAGTGCCTCACCTCACTTAGTGCCAGACCCTTCACCGCCCTCAGTGCCTCCCTCCCTCAGTGCCTCACCTCACTTAGTGCCAGACCCTTCACCGCCCTCAGTGCCTCACCGCCCTCAGTGCCTCACCTCACTTAGTGCCAGACCTTCACCGCCCTCAGTGCCTCACCGCCCTCAATGCCTCACCGCTCTTAGTGCCTCCCACCTCACTTAGTGCCTCACCTCACTTAGTGGAACCCTTCACCTCCTCAGTGCCTCCTCACTTAGTGCCAGACCCTTCACCGCCCTCAGTACCTCCGCCGCCCTCAGTGCCTCACCGCCCTCAGTGCCTCACCGCCCTCCAGTGCCTCACCGCCTCAGTGCCTCACCTCACTTAGTGCCAGACCCTTCACCGCCCTCAGTGCCTCACCGCCCTCAGTGCCTCACCTCACTTAGTGCCAGACCCTTCACCGCTCTCAGTGCCTCACCTCACTTAGTGCCAGACCTTCACCGCCCTCAGTGCCTCACCGCCCTCAGTGCCTCACCACGCCCTCAGTGCCTCACCGCCCTCAGTACCTCACCACCATCAGTGCCTCCCGCCCTCAGTGCCCTCCACCGCCCTCGTGCCCCCGCCCTCAGTGCCTCACCGCCCTCAGTGCCTCACCTCACTTAGTGCCAGACCTGTCACCGCCCTCAGTGCCTCACCTCACTTAGTGCCAGACCCTTCACCGCCCTCAGACCTCACCACCATCAGTGCCTCACCGCCCTCAGTGCCTCACCGCCCTCAGTGCCTCACCTCATAGTGCCAGACCCTTCACCGCCCTCAGTACCTCACCACCATCAGTGCCTCAACTCCCTCAGTACCTCACCACTATCAGTGCCTCACCGCTCAGTGCCTCACCGCCAGGCTGGAGGGATTATCTGACGAGTTTCTGTATGAAACATAAATACAGTATAATTAGACAGTTATGGCTGTGACCGATAGCGCTGAGGCAGGTGTGAAATACCCATGCCGGCGGTATATGACGAGGCGGCCATATTTCTGGCTTACACACACTCACACACACACACACACACACACACACACACACACACACACACACACACACACACACAGAAGACACTAATTATTCACACCTCAACACTTTATATACCAGTGCAACACAACTAAACACATTAAGTAACAACATACTAATCGCACAATACAGTTGGTTAGGTTAATAAACTATTCTATATACCTGGATAATTTGTTCAAGTTTGTTTAAATAGTTACCTTCCATTTAGCCGTTTTCTGTAAAGATGTGAAATATTGTGGATAGTTAGACAGTGTGTGTGTGTGTGTGTGAGAGACATACAGTGAGTGAAGACCTCCTCCCAGCCTCTCTCTCACACACACACACACACACACACACACACACACACACACACACACACACACACACACACACACACACACACACACACACACACACACACACACACACACACACACACACACACACACACACACCTCTCATCCCCTCCTCTTCCGGGGATGAATCTGCCGTCGGATACAAACATCACCTCTTAATAAACTGACTCACTTAATCCCAAGTTGGCTGCTGCTGCTGTCTCCTGGGAATATATTTTTTCTCAAACTTCCAAATTCCCTTCCTCCTCTCTCCTCCTCCTCCTCCTCCTGTCCCCTTGCCTCTCCCTCCTCCTCCTCCTCCTCCTCCTCCTCCTGTCCCCCTTTCGCCTCTCCTCCCCTCTCCTCTTCATTCCTCCTTCTTCCTCTTCCCCCTCTCCTTCCCCGTGTATACTTGGGATAGGCAAATATCTCACGAACCCCCTTTATCTCCCCATCACCCCCCCCATCACCCCTCCATCACCCCCCAGCCAAGGGAAGACACTAAGGGTTAGCCACGTTCATCCTGGGGTAAAAGTATAGGGCCTCACCGGTGGACATCATCCTGGGAATAAAATACCTGAGTGATCTAGGGGCGTCTTTTTTCCCAGTATGTGTTTTAAGGTGGAAATATATATATCTTATGGTGATTCACGTCCTGGGAATAAATGTCTCTATAATGTGATAATAATATGTAAGTTAAAGTGGGATTAGTTGACTGTAGATTGAATTTATGAATATAAGAGTAATTACATCCCAGTTGACCTCCCAGGCCCATACGGTGTATCCTGGGAAAGAAAAAAGAAAGAAAAAAGAGAGGTGTGTGTGTGTCTGTGTCTAACGGACAGCAGAGGAAAGATGAAGAAACTGAGAGGAGGAGATATCTCAGTTAAAGCGGCTCCAATTCAGGTTCAAAATTTCGGACATTAATTTAGCTCCTTCATTCACAAACGGTTAATTTCTCGGGGCAATCCTGGCTGTCAGAAACTTTTGTTCATTATTGATGGCAGCTATTGCGTCCGGATGGAACCTCTCTCACCTGACCATTTATAAAGTCAGCACTTCTGGCCAGGGGAGGGAGGGAGGGGGGAAGATGGGGAGGAGGGCAGGAGGCAGGGGGAGGAGGGGGAGGGGGCAGAGGGGGAGGATGGGGAGGGGAGAGGGGAGGATGGGGAGGGTGAGGAGGGATGGGAGGAGGAGCGAGGAAGGAAGGGGAGGGAGGATGGGGAGGGGGAGGAGGGGGAGAGCAGGGAAGAGAGGTCTAGCAGTCAGACCCTTTTTGCTCCTCTATCTATCTATCCATCTCTCTCTCTCTCTATATATTGTGTGTGTCTTATGGTCACTTATATGCATTGTTTTTTAATTGAAGTGTTTTTTTATGTGTTTTCTTGTGTTTTATTCTGGGTCTTTATAAGTTTTTGTTGGGCTTGTCCTGGGTATAACTTTGTCTTACTACTTAGGAAGGTTTACACACACACACACACACACACCACACACACACATAGATACACACCCTCCCCCACTACACACAGATACACACACCCCACACACACACACACACCCACATAGTATATACTAGAATAAAGGGAACATTTTCTAAACCCATTTATACATTTTCATATCATTCTTTATAAAACTTTTACTCCATTAATCTGTGTGTGTGTCAAGATCAAACACAGACACTCCCATTCATCACTGCTGGGACAAACCTGATCATCTTCTACAATAACAAAGCATTAAGATAGCCATCCATGTTCTTCCCACAGTCGCCACCCCCGTCCCGCTACCCCCGCTGCTTCCTAGATGACCTTTAACCTTTGACCTTAACCTGTCAGTCAGTTTTTACAATGGTCTCTGGGCAAAATTAGTTTCTTATAGCTGTGAAAATTCCCTCACGATCGGGCAATGGTTTGTGGATGTTTAATAGAATGTACAGTAGAGTGACCCTTAGTGATGACCTCTGACCTTGACCTATGTCCCGCGCCTTGCCATAAACAGATAAATTGTACCGGGAATTTTCCCCCACACACTCATCATTCTGTCACTTTATGTAACTTGCTGACAAAACCCATGACCCTTCAGGCTTTTACGCCCTTAATGCATGAGTCATAAAGGCAAGCATGAACTACGCATGCTTCCCAGATGGGCGCTGTAAACGCTTTTGCACTTCACCTTGCACAGGATGACAAGAGGGTGCCCAATAAACTAGCCCCCTCGGGGGCAATCTAAAAAAAAATTATGGAACCCATAGTCGCAGTCTGACCACGTAAGGGGGCAGACGTGTGCCCATAGGTGCTCCTGTCCTCCCTTCGCCGGCAAGTGTTGCCAGCGAAGGTGGGGGGGCGGAGTCGACGTAAATGCCCCAGAGGAGGCGTCCCCTCTTTCATGGATATAGACATTTCTCATACGGATAGTTATACTGCATCCCACACCCTGCAAGAGTCAGACCTCAGTGATAGTGACAGTAACAGTAATGTTTATATGGGAAACACTTGCCGGAGTGGCAACACCAATGCCAAGAGCAGCGAGCTTCCCCTCGCCAACCAACCAAGTAAGCTGAATCTGCACTTCCCCAAAGACTCATTGAAAACCGTCGAGGAACGGTTTAGTTGGACAACAAAGTATTGGAGACAACACGGTCTCCCCATTCAATTCCGAAAAGGTAAGAACCGTAACTTTATCAAATGTCAGACACCTGAGGTCTGAAACACTTAGTACTGTTGGGTTTGGCGGGGTTGTCCTTCAGCCCCCCAGACGCTGATGAATGCTGCCACATCCTAGTTAAACAGTTCCCCCTATACGCTGAAGTCGAAGATGCTCGTGACTTCAATCCACATACATTCAGTATACGTCAACACTACCGGGGGAAGACCTCACAAGCAGCTGTCATAGTTGAATGGAAGGGAGTGCCCAACCACTGTTGAGGCTTACCCAGTCCTCCCTCCACTGTACTGTATGCGGAACCCTATCACCCTGGGCCTGCTTTTTGTGTTATCTGCTCCCATTGGGGTCACACCTTCACCGCCTGCTTCTGACGTGATCGTCCCAGATGTCGCTTCTGTTCACGTAACGATCACTTCTCCGTCTGTGCCCATAAAATCAAAGATCACCTCAATGAGGGTGGTGTGGGCTATGTTGTTAACCCCAGGTGTTGCAATTGTGGTGGCTGGCACAATGCTGACTCACGACAATGCCCCAAACGTCCGCCTGTCCCAGGGGAAAAGCCTCCCCCCCCCAGCCTACCGGACCGCCTCCCTCTGCGTCGTCTCTGTCTCAAGCAACGCCGCCTTCTTCAACAACACCTGCCCCTGCCTGGCCTCACCCGGCTGCAACACAGCAGTCCCGGCCGTCTCCTAACTCAACTACTACTGGGCCTCGTCCCCGTCTCTACTCTGACACTGTCAGGCCTTGTGCTCCCACCGGTGCCACCCCCCCACAGCCCCCCTCTGGTGACACGACACAGATCATATCCCTCTTACACGAATTTACCAACTGTGTTGAAAAACTCTTTGATACACTCTGTACCGCCATCTCCAACCTACACCGGCTACCCAGTCACTCCCCCTCTTCTGGTTTGACACAAGCTGGTAGCCTCCCTGTGTGCCCCTCATGCTCACGGCCTACTCCACCGCCGCCTGGCATTACTGCTGCCGTGTCACCTACCAAGCCTGCCCGAGTGTGCCCTGTTGCCCCCGTGCCACGTCCCGCCCCATCAACACGATACGTGGTGCCTCATTCTGTCCACCCACCGCAAGCTGTGCCTGTTCATGTGCCTGAGCTGTCTCCACCAGGGCCCCCTATTGGACCCGAGGACACCATCCCCGGCTCCCCGTCCCCCACAGGCATGCCGGCAACTGGGGCCCATCCACTCCTGTTCTCCACGTCGATGAACCACCACGAGGACAGCACGTGGACTACGCATCTACGCCAAGAAGAATGTTCCCTACCAACCTCTCGACGTCCCCCTTGATGCCAACACTACCGACGTACACGCCATCACAATCACACTAAAAGGTATGTCCCTCATTATTGTCAATGCCTATGTGCCTCCCTCCACCTCTACTGTACCTGTCCTACCACAACACCCCCACCCTCCTTGTGGGGGACCTCAATGCGGGACACCCCAGTCTCTGCTCCCAGGGGTCCTACCCAAATTCCCGGGGTAACTCCTGACTTTCTTACCTAAACCACTGATGACCCTGTTACCAACACCTCTTCCCTCCCTGGCCAGTTATCCCTCCTCCTAGAGACAGGCCTGGCACTTGACATTATTAGGGACCTGCCATGCTTTGCCATAAACAGATAAATTGTACCGGGAATTTTCCCCCCACACACTCATCATTCTGTCACTTTATGTAACTTGCTGACAAAACCCATGACCCTTCAGGCTTTTACGCCCTTAATGCATGAGTCAAAAAGGCAAGCATGAACTACGCATGCTTCCCAGATGGGCGCTGTAAACGCTTTTGCACTTCACCCTGCACAGGATGACAAGGGGGTGCCCAATAAACTAGCCCCCTCGGGGGAAAAAAAATTATGGAACCTGATCTGTACAAGTTAGTAATAGTCCTCTAAAATCTGACAAAAAAATAAGTTGTTCAAAGTGAAGGAAAGTAAAAGTACAGGCACCAAAATAAATATCAGGAGTCATGCCATAATAAACACGGATCCCTCAGATAACACCACAACACCTCCATTAAGTAACACCACAACACCATTTAGTAACACCACAACACCTCCATTAAGTAACACCACAACACCATTAAGTAACACCACAACACCTCCATTAATTAACACCACAACACCATTAAGTAACACCACAACACCTCCATTAAGTAACACCACAACACCATTAAGTAACACCATAACACCGTCAAGTAACACCACAACACCGTCAAGTAACACCACAACACCGTCAAGTAACACTACAACAACCATAAATACACAGCCACAGTAGGTGGAAATAATCAAAGGGTTAGAGGTGAGGATAGTGTCAAGCCACAGTGAGATATAAGACCCAACTGTAAATAAGACAAGACTAGACTATTGACCTTAAGTGTACTGGGGGGGGGGAGGGGTTATATAGTGTCAGCAGAGGGTCCCCAGGGTGTAGTGCCTTCCTCCCCATCACTCACAAGTCACCATCATCACCATGGCGTCTCAGGTGCAGCAGTGTCTTTCATCAACACGAGAGACAATATCTTATTTCATCGTCAGTCAAGTGTAGTAATAGTGGACGCTCGGTGCTTCAAGACTCCGAGTGTATACAGCAGAAGGGTGTTTCCACTCCCTTCCTTGTCTCACCAGCACGATGTAGTAGAATGAATTGAATTGAAACAGTTTATTTAGCCAGAAAAACACACTCTGATAATAATAATAATATTAACATGGCTGAGCCAGTTGAGAACCTGAGCTCTCTTTGAGGCACCTGATATATACTATACATTTATCTCAAGGAAGTATTATGTAACATTTAGTATCATCTGGAATAGTACAATAGCATGGTGGTAATAAGAACATCTCATAATGTTACCACGGTTACCACTTCAATATTTATTTATTTTATTTATTCATTATTATTATTAATATTCTTATTTTTATTCATTTTTTGTTAAAAGTTTATACATAAATTACAGTGGAATTTAAAAACATAAGTATAATGGGGGAGCAGTACAACATGGGTTGTACAGTAATAAGGTTGAACAAGAGGACAGAGCTGTCAGGATTATGTCTAGTTGGCAAATATATTTATTGCAATGGTAATTTCTTATCTATTTACCTGATAATTTCCGATAAAACGGTTTTGATGGTACAATAAAAGCAGGTACTGTAAATAAAGTAGGTGTTACAAGAAATATTAATACTTAGACATCATTACACGAAAATTGGTAATGAGTTTTTCATTAACTCTTAAAGACTTATAAATGAGCTTCTGGTAGAGCCTTAACAAGGACGGAAACTTTCGAAGCATTCCAAATTACTGGGCGGTAAATCCCTGGTGTCGGCAGTATAGGGGCGGGGAACCCAAGTGTTCATCCCTTAAGCCTGACAATCGTTTTGTAGCAGCGAGTACGACCCAGTCTTCCCCCACAGGGATTTGTTCGCCTTATGTTGCGTCGAGTCTCACTGACGAGGCAGAGAGAAGCATTAGGTTACGTTACGTTTCTTGATGATCAAACTCCCTCTAATTACTTACTTAACTGTGGGATAATTCACCACATTACCTAACGCTACTAGACATTAAGTATATAACACCACATCAAACACATTACAGAACACTTGTAACCACGAACACGAAATACAACTTTTCACATAATTTTGATGAAAGGAAACAAATCGTCGGTGTTCGATCTGGGAAGAAAAACCATAAAAGGGTCAGCCACTAAAGATCTAACTCCTTGTGAGCGGCGTTAATTTCTCGCAATCCGGCGACAAAGAGGATCAAGTCGCCCTTCCTCGCGCCTCCAGCCCGCCCGGGGGACACCACCCCAGAATTTATTGGGCTGTCGGGACCACCACGAAGAACAACAAGAGGAGGTGTGAGGTAGAGAGAGGGATGATGTGAGAGGTGTGAGGTAGAGAGAGGGATGATGTGAGAGGTGAGAGGTAGAGAGAGGGGATGATGTGAGAGGTGAGAGGTGTGGTAGAGAGAGGGATGATGTGAGGTGAGAGGTGTGTGGGAGAGAGAGGGATGATGTGAGAGGTGAGAGGTGTGCGGTAGAGAGAGGGGAGATGTGAGAGGTGTGTGGTAGAGGGATGATGTGAGAGTAAAGGGGATGATGTGAGAGGTGGGGGTAGGGGATGATGTGAGGTGAGAGGTGTGCAGTGGGGGGAGAGGTGAGAGGTGTGTGGGTAGAGAGGGGATGATGTGAGAGGGTAGAGAGGGATGATGTGAGAGGTGAGAGGTGAGAGAGGGATGATGTGGTGGGGGTGGGGGATAATGTGAGGTGGGGAGGGTGTGTGGTGGGAGAGGGATGATGTGGGAGGTGGGATGTGGGGAGGGATGATGTGAGGGTGCGTGGTGAGGATGATGTGGTGAGAGGTGTGTGGTAGAGAGGGATGATGTGAGAGGTGAGAGAGGGAGAGGTGAGGTGTGGTAGAGAGAGGATTGATGTGGGAGGTGTGAGAGAGGATGATGTGAGGAGGTGAGAGGAGTGTGGTAGAGGGATGATGTGAGGTGGAGAGGTAGAGAGGGAT
Source organism: Homarus americanus (assembly GCF_018991925.1). Lineage (NCBI taxonomy): Eukaryota > Metazoa > Arthropoda > Malacostraca > Decapoda > Nephropidae > Homarus > Homarus americanus. Next base: position 42,119 of record NW_024736522.1, read on the forward strand.
GATGTGAGAGGTGTGGGTAGAGAGGGGGGGAGGTGAGAGGTATGTTAGAGAGGGATGATGTGAGAGGTGAGAGGTGTAGAGAGAGAGGGATGATGTGGTGAGAGGTGTGTGAGAGGGATGATGTGAGGTGAGGTAGAGAGGAATGATGTGAGAGGTGTGCGGTAGAGAGAGGGAGAGGTGAGAGGGGTATGTGGTAGAGAGGATGATGTGAGGTGAAGGTGACGACGACGAAAGAGGGAAGAGGGAGGGAGGAAGAGGAGAGAGAGGGAGGAGGAGGAAGAGATGGAGGAGGGAGGAAGAGATGGAGGGAGGGAGGGAGAGATGGAGAGAGGAGGGAAGAGGTGACGGAGGGAACGAGGGAAGTAGAGTTGATAAAAATAGCAAGACGATGGAGAGAAAAAAATGGAAGGGAGATTGTAAGGAGAGGGGAGGAAGAGTGGGAGAAGAGGACATGGAGGAAGGGGAAGAGATGAAACATGACAGTGATGGCTGAATGAAGAGACAGAGAGAAAAAACCAAACAAACACACACAGACGAAAACATAAAAGAGAGAGAGAGAGAGAGACGATGATGGAAAGGTATAGAGGAGGAACAGGAGAAGGAAATAAGAAGTAAAAGTAAATAATGGATAATGATTTACAAAGATATTCAGAAATAAATTATATTTTATTTATATACGTAACAAAACCCTAACTTAAGTATCTGTATTTAGTCTACAAAAAAAAAGGTTATCAATAAATGGTACAATAAGTTACCTGGACTATAAGCCTCTACAGGTAATAATTAAAGTAACAATTAAAACGAAATATTAAGAAAAGAATAAGGAAATTGAAATTCTTAACTATATGTAAATTTTGCCTTGAGGACATAATGTGACTGAAATAGAGTAGTTGTTATGAACCGGTGATGGTGTAGTGAATGTGGTGTGTGGTGACCAGATCTCTCCAGTGTGGTAGTGACCAGATCCTGCCTGAGGGGGGGTGGGGGTGAGGGGGTGAGGGGTGGGGAGGTGAGATACTAAAAGTTGTTCCTCCATTACTTTTTGTTATCATCGTTGTCAACACACTTTTTTTTAGGGGGGGGCTAGTGTGTCAGGCCCCTGGTGTGTGTGTGTGTGTTGGGCCCTTGTGTGTGTGTGTGTGTGTGTGTGTGTGTCAGTCCCTAGTGTGTGTGTGTGTTAGGCCCTTGTTGTGTGTGTGTGTCCCTGTGTGTGTGTGTGTGTGTGTGTGTGTGTGTGTGTGTGTCAGGCCCTAGTGTGTGTGTGTGTTAGGCCCTTGTGTGTGTGTGTGTGTCCCTGTGTGTGTGTGTGTGTCAGGCCCCTAGTGTGTGTGTGTGTTAGCCCCTTGTGTGTGTGTGTGTGTCAGTCCCCTGTGTGTGTGTGTGTGTGTGTGTGTGTCAGGCCCCTGTGTGTGTGTGTGTGTGTGTGTGTGTGTGTGTGTGTGTGTGTGTGTGTGTGTGTGTGTGTGTGTGTGTGTGTGTGTGTGTGTGTGTCTGTGTGTGTGTGTGTGTGTGTGTGTGTGTGTGTGTGTGTGTGTGTGTGTGTGTGTCGTCCCCTAGTGTGTGTGTGTGTGTGTGTGTGTCAGGCCCCTAGTGTGTGTGTGTGTGTTAGGCCCTTGTGTGTGTGTGTGTCAGTCCCTGTGTGTGTGTGTGTGTGTGTGTGTGTCAGTCCCCTGTGTGTGTGTGTGTGTGTGTGTGTGTCTGTGTGTGTGTGTGTCTGTGTGTGTGTGTGTGTGTGTGTCTGTGTCAGTCCCCTAGTGTGTGTGTGTGTGTGTGTGTGTGTGTGTCAGTCCCCTGTGTGTGTGTGTGTGTGTGTGTGTGTGTGTGTGTGTGTGTGTGTGTGTGTGTGTGTGTGTGTGTGTCAGTCCCCAGTGTGTGTGTGTGTGTGTGTCAGTCCCTTGTGTGTGTGTGTGTGTGTGTGTGTGTGTGTCTGTGTGTGTGTGTCAGTCCCTTGTGTGTGTGTGTGGTGTGTGTGTGTGTCAGGCCCCTAGTGTGTGTGTGTGTGTGTGTGTGTGTGTGTCAGTCCTTTGTGTGTGTGTGTGTGTGCGCCTGTGTGTGTATGTGTGTACGTATACGTGTGTGTGGAGTCTTATCTTCCATTATCAAACATTTAAATCATCTTAGACAACAACAACAACAACACAACAGTCACTGCTTTACGACACGAGATACAGCAGCAGTAGGGGGGGGGGCCGGCGGGGGGGGGGGCAGGGGGGCGGGGAGGAGTGCAATAAACCGACCTATCAACAAATATAACAAATCGTAAGAACATCTGAATTCCGTGTACTGTACCACGGCTGACAGACACATCACTGACTACACGACAGTACCTACACACGGCTGACAGACACATCACTGACTACACGACAGTACCTACACACGGATGACAGACACATCACTGACTACACGACAGTACCTACACACGGCTGACAGACACATCACTGACTACACGACAGTACCTACACACGGCTGACAGATACATCACTGACTACACGACAGTACCTACACACGGCTGACAGATACATCACAGACTACACGACAGTACCTACACACGGCTGACAGATACATCACTGACTACACGACAGTACTCTACACACGGCTGACAGATACATCACTGACTACACGACAGTACCTACACACGGCTGACAGATACATCACAGACTACACGACAGTACCTACACACGGCTGACAGACACATCACTGACTACACGACAGTACCTACACACGGCTGACAGATACATCACTGACTACACGACAGTACCTACACACGGCTGACAGATACATCACTGACTAACGACAGTACCTCACACGGCTGACAGATACATCACTGACTACACGACAGTACCTACACACGGCTGACAGACACATCACTGACTACACGACAGTACCTACACACGGCTGACAGATACATCACAGACTACACGACAGTACCTACACACGGCTGACAGATACAACACAGACTACACGACAGTACCTACACACGGCTGACAGATACATCACTGACTACACGACAGTACCTACACACGGCTGACAGATACATCACTGACTACACGACAGTACCTACACACGGCTGACAGACACATCACTGACTACACGACAGTACCTAACACGGCTGACAGATACATCACTGACTACAATGACAGTACCTACACACGGCTGACAGATACATCACTGACTACACGACAGTACCTACACACGGCTGACAGATACATCACTGACTACACGACAGTACCTACACACGGCTGACAGATACATCACTGACTACACGACAGTACCTACACACGGCCAGACAGACACATCACTGACTACACGACAGTACCTACACACGGCTGACAGACACATCACTGACTAACGACAGTACCTACACACGGCTGACAGATACATCACTGACTACACGACAGTACCTACACACGGCTGACAGATACATCACTGACTACACGACAGTACCTACACACGGCTGACAGATACATCACTGACTACACGACAGTACCTACACACGGCTGACAGATACATCACTGACTACACGACAGTACCTACACACGGCTGACAGACACATCACTGACTACACGACAGTACCTACACACGGCTGACAGATACATCACTGACTACACGACAGTACCTACACACGGCTACAGATACATCACTGACTACACGACAGTACCTACACACGGCTGACAGATACATCACTGACTACACGACAGTACCCACACGGCTGACAGACACATCACTGACTACACGACAGTACCTACACACAGGCTGACAGCATCGCTACGACAGTACCTACACGGCCAGATACATCACTGACTACACGACAGTACCTACACACGGCTGACAGATACATCACGACTACACGACAGTACCTACACACGGCTGACAGACACATCACTGACTACACGACAGTACCTACACACGGCTGACAGACACATCACTGACTACACACAGTACCTACACACGGCTGACAGACACATCACTGACTACGACAGTACCTACACACGTGACAGATACATCACTGACTACGACAGTACCTACACACGGCTGACACACACATCACTGACTACACGACAGTACCTACACACGGCTAACAGACACAACACCAGACTACACGACAGTACCTACACACGGCTGACAGACACATCACTGACTACACGACAGTACCTACACACGGCTGACAGATACATCACTGACTACACGACAGTACCTACACACGGCTGACAGACACATCACTGACTACACGACAGTACACACAACGGCTGACAGATACATCACTGACTACACGACAGTACCTACACACGGCTGACACACACATCACTGACTACACACACGCTATAGACACATCACTGACTACACGACAGTACCTACACACGGCTGACAGATACATCACTGACTACACGACAGTACCCACGTGACACACATCACTGACTACACGACAGTACCTACACGGCTACAGATACATCACTGACTACACGACAGTACCTACACACGGCTGACAGATACATCACTGACTACACGACAGTACCTACACACAGCTGACACACATCACTGACTACGACGAGTACCTACACACGGCTGACAGATACATCACTGACTACACGACAGTACTACACGGCTGAAGATACATCACTGACTACACGACAGTACCTACACACGGCTGACACACATCACTGACTACACGACAGTACCTGCACACGGCTGACAGATACATCACTGACTACACGACAGTACCTACACACGGCTGACAGATACATCACTGACTACACGACAGTACCTACACACGGCTGAGAGATACATCACTACACGACAGTACCTACACACAGGCTGACACACATCACTGACTACACGAAAGTACCTACACGGCTGACACACACATCACTGACTACACGACAGTACTCTACCACGGCTGACAGATACATCACTGACTACACGACAGTAGCTACACACGGGCTGACAGATACATCACTAACTACACGACAGTACTACACACGGCTGACAGATACATCACAGACTACACGACAGTACCTACACGGCTGACAGATACATCACCTGACTACGACAGTACCACACGGCTGACAGATACATCACTGACAACACGACAGTACCTACACACGGCTGACAGATACAACACAGACTACACGACGTACACACGGCTGACAGATACATCACAGACTACACGACAGTACCTACACACGGCTGACAGATACAACACTGACTACGACAGTACCCTACACGGCTGACAGATACATCACAGACTACACGACAGTACCTACACACGGCTGCAGGTCATCACAGACTACGACAGTACCTACACACGGCTGACAGACACATCACAGACTACACGACAGTACCTACACACTGATGACAGATACAACACTCACTACACGACAGTAC
>NW_024736523.1:0-8867 GCF_018991925.1 Homarus americanus
GGTGTGGTGGGGTCTGGGGAGGTAGGGTGTGGTGGGGGCTGGGATGTGGTGGGGGCTGGGAAGGTGGGGTATGATGGGGACTGGAGAGATTGATAACTGAGGGGCTGGAGTCGTGAGATAAGGGTTTAATGAATAAAAGGCTGGGGGCTGATAGATGGCGACTGAACTGGTTTAGGAGCTGTGCAGGCTCTTAAACTCAAGCCAGATTGGGGACTAAAGGTGACTTAAGGAACTTTGAGGACTGAAGAGTAGGGTCAGAGAGGGGCTGAACGATCATTTGGGGACTGAAGACACTGAAAGTAACAATGTCTTGGTGAGGAGAGGGGACTGGATGGCTTGGTAGGCCTTTGGGGACTGAGGGGTAAACGGGGACTACTTAATGGGGAGGAAATAATAGGAATGAGTCAGTGAGTCCCCATGGGTGAGGCTACCGGAGGGGAGGGATGGGGAGGGATGGGGAGGAGGAATGGGGAGGGATGAGGAAAATGGCGAGGAATGGGGAGGAATATGAAGGGCTGGGAAGTGAGATATATCAGGTGAGATGGTGAGGGAGGGCAGGTGAGATGGTGTGAGGGAGGGCAAGTGAGATGGTGGGGGCAGGTGAGATGGTGAGGGGAGGGGCGGGTGAGATGGTGGGGACAGGTGAGATGGTGGGGAGGGCAGGTGAGATAGTGAGGCGAGAGTACAGGTGAAGAGTGTGTTGATTAAGCCATAAAGAGACAGGTGTACAGGTAGAGAGCAGACACCTGACAACAACTCGACACACAGAACTCATTTATTTGTATACAGGTGATCAAGCGCCATTTTCCAATTAAATAGTAAACATTAAGGTAATATATTAATTCTATTGTCGTTCGGTTGATTGTAATTTTCTTTTTAAGCTTCGTCAGACGTACGTACGCCAGAGTGTTTTTTCCTCCTCTTCTTAAGTGAAGTGTTTTTGTGGTAGCTTTGTCACTTAACCTCTACTACCTCTCACACTACCTCCACACTACCTCCCACATTACCTCCCCACCCCCACACTCTCCACACCTTTTACCTCCACACCTCCCACTACCTACCTCCCCACACCTCCCCCACCACCTCCACACCTCCCACACCACCTCCCCACCTCCCCACACCTCCACACCTCCCACTACTCCTACCTTCCTAACACCAACTACTCCCCACACCTCCACCTCCACCCCACACACCTCCACACACCCACCACCTACCACACCCCACACCCACACCCCACACCTCCCCACACTACCTCCACACCTCCCACACTACCTCCACACCCCACACCACACTACCTCCACCTCCACACCTCCTCCACACCTCCACACCTCCCCACACCACCCCACACCCCACACCCCACACCTCCCACCCACTCCCACCTCCCCACACCTACCTCCACTACCCTCCCCCCACACCACCTCCACACACCTCCACACCTCCACTACCCACACCACCCCCTCCACCACCTCCTCACTCTCTCCCACATTACCTCCACACCTCCCACCACCTCCACACCCTCTACTACCTCCACACACACCTACCTCCCCACCACTCTCCACTACCTCCCACACTACCCCCACCTCCACACCTCCACACCTCCCCACACCACCTCCACCACACTACTCCACACACACTACCTCCACCACCTCCACACCACCTACCCCCCACCTCCATGATCTCCACACCTCACACTACCTCACACACTCCACACTCCACACCCACCACCCACACCACACCACTCACTACTCCCACACCACCCACACACTCCACACACACCTCCACACCCCACACCACCTCACACACCTCCCACACCACACCCACACCTCCCCACACTCCACACCTCCCACACACTACCTCCACACCTCCCACACCACCCACACACACTCCCCACACTCCCCACCACCTCCCACTCTCCACACCTACACTCCACACCTACACACCCACACCTCCCACACTACCTCCACACCTCCTACATTACCTCCACACCTCCCACACTACCTCCAAACCACCTCCACACCTCCACACTACCTCCACACTGTTTGATACAAAAGACCAAGACTAAAAATCTGTGTCGACCAGATTTAGAAGGCAAAGTTCCCATCATCCCGCCGATTTATACGACAGATTTCATATATTTATCCGGAATTAAGCGACAAACTTGGCTGCCTTCTCTTATACCAGACTAAGATAACACAAGGATACAGGACTCAATCTTATTTTTGTAATATTTTTTTGTAATTTTTTTTTTTTTTTTCTGCTGTAGTGAACACAACGATACAGCAATGATTGGCTCTGTTGCTGTATTGAGGCTGTAATGGGTAGAGGCTACAGCATTGAATGATTATATTGGTGTATTTACTGTATTCTGTAATGAACACAAAGATACAACAATGAGACTCAGTTCTGTATCTCTGCTGTAATATAAGTCTTGTATTTCGTTGTAAAAATGTGTAAAACGATCTAATTCTCAGAAAGTCGTAAGTGGAATTATTTCTCGTAACTGGAGAAGTAATATTGGACTTAGTTGACTGCCTTGAGATTAAATAACATACAATATGGCTTTAAAATTACACTGAGACTCTAACTTAACTAGATACGTTCACTTAGCACCAGTTAGGAGACAAAATTAACACTGAGACTCTACCTTAACTAGATACGCTCACTTAGCACCAGTTAGGAGACAAAATTAACACTGAGACTCTACCTTAACTAGATACGCTCACTTAGCACCAGTTAGGAGACAAAATTAACACTGAGACTCTACCTTAACTAGATACGTTCGCTTAGCACCAGTTAGGAGACAAAATTAACACTGAGACTCTGCCTTAACTAGATACGTTCACTTAGCACCAGTTAGGAGACAAAATTAACACTGAGACTCTACCTTAACTAGATACGTTCACTTGGCACCAGTTGGGGAATAAAAAATTAACACTGAGACTCTGCAGCAACTAGATACGTTTACTTAGCGCAGTTAGGGAACAAAATTAACACTGAAGGACTCTACCTTAACTAGATACCTTCACTTAACACACCAGTTAGGAGACAAAATTAACACTGAGACTCTACCTTAACTAGATACCTTCACTTAACACACCAGTTAGGAGACAAAATTAACACTGAGACTCTACCTTATCTAGATACCTTCACTTAACACACCAGTTAGGAGACAAAATTAACACTGAGACTCTACCTTAACTAGATACCTTCACTTAACACACCAGTTAGGAGACAAAATTAACACTGAGACTCTACCTTAACTAGATACCTTCACTTAACACACCAGTTAGGAGACAAAATTAACACTGAGACTCTACCTTATCTAGATACCTTCACTTAACACACCAGTTAGGAGACAAAATTAACACTGAGACTCTACCTTAACTAGATACCTTCACTTAACACACCAGTTAGGAGACAAAATTAACACTGAGACTCTACCTTAACTAGATACGCTCACTTAACACCAGTTAGGAGACAAAATTAACACTGAGACTCTACCTTAACTAGATACCTTCAATTAGCACCAGTTAGGAGACAAAATTAACACTGAGACTCTACCTTAACTACTGTAGATACGTTCATTTAGCACCAGTTAGGAGACAAAATTAACACTGAGACTCTACCTTAACTAGATACATTCACTTAGCACCAGTTAGGAGACAAAATTAACACTGAGACTCTACCTTAACTAGTTACCTTCACTTAGCACCAGTTAGGAGACAAAATTAACACTGAGACTCTACCTTAACTACTGTAGATACGTTCATTTAGCACCAGTTAGGAGACAAAATTAACACTGAGACTCTACCTTAACTAGATACATTCACTTAGCACCAGTTAGGAGACAAAATTAACACTGAGACTCTACCTTAACTAGTTACCTTCACTTAGCACCAGTTAGGAGACAAAATTAACACTGAGACTCTACCTTAACTACTGTAGATACGTTCATTTAGCACCAGTTAGGAGACAAAATTAACACTGAGACTCTACCTTAACTAGATACGTTCACTTAGCACCAGTTGGGGAACAAAATTATCACTGAGACTCTGCCTTAACTGAATGTATTTCGCTAGCACCAGTTAGAGACAAAATTAACACTGAGACTACCTTAACTAGATACGTTCATAGCACCAGCTAGAGAACAAAATTATCACTGAGACTCTGCCTTAACTAGATACGTTTCACTTACTTTTTCAGTTAGGAGACAAAAAATTATCACACTGAGACTCTACCTTAACTAGATACGTTCACTTGCACCAGTTGAGAACAAAATTAACACTGAGAGACTCTACTACCTTAACTGAATACGTTCATAGCACCAATTAGAACAAAAATTATCACTGAGGGCTCTACCTTAACTAGATACGTTCACTTCGCACCAGTTTGGAGACAAAATTAACATGAGACTCTGCCTTAACTAAATACGTTCGCCTAGCACCAGTTAGGAGACAAAATTAACACTGAGACTCTACCTTAACTAGATACGTTCACTTAGCATCAGTTAGGAGACAAAATTAACACTGAGACTCTACCTTAACTAGATACGTTCACTTAGCATCAGTTAGGAGACAAAATTAACACTGAGACTCTACCTTAACTAGATACGTTCACTTAGCATTAGTTAGGAGACAAAATTAACACTGAGACTCTACCTTAACTAGATACGTTCACTTAGCACCAGTTAGGAGACAAAATTAACACTGAGACTCTACCTTAACTAGATACGTTCACTTAGCACCAGTTAGGAGACAAAATTTACACTGAGACTCTACCTTAACTAGATACGTTCACTTAGCACCAGTTAGGAGACAAAATTAACACTGAAACTCTACCTTAACTAGATACGTTCACATAGCACCAGTTAGGAGACAAAATTAACCTTTATAATTGTTTTCCTTTGTTAAAAATCTATGTAGGTTTCGTCTTGGTGAAGTACTGATAAGTTACTGGTAGGTACTGGTAGATCTGGTAGATACTGGTGGCCCTGGCAGGTATTGGTAGCCCTGGCAGGTAATGGTAGTCCTGGCAGGTAATGGTAGCCCTGGTTGGTACTGGTAACACAGGTAAGTAATGGTAGCCCCTGGTAGGTACTGATAGACCTGGTAGGTACATGGTATGCCATGGTTGGTACTGGTAGCCGTAGTAGATACCAGTAATCTTAGTGGATACCGGTAGCCCTGGTAGATACCTGTAACCCTAGTCGATACCGGTACAATAGACGTGTGAACCAGTCTCTCTCATTACCCGGGCAGGTGTGTGTGTGTGTAGTGACGCTCACCTTAACGCCGTGTTCACAATGCCTACAAAAGTCACGCCACCAATTCATTGTTTCTCGATTGCAATTCTCACTTATTGTGTTGCCAGTTGATAGAGAAACAGAAACCAAAAGAGACAGATTGACAGATAAAGAGGAAGAGAGACAGATGGACAAAGAGAGAAAAGACAGACAGACAGACAGACAGACACTCAAGTCACAGAAACATCTTCAAGAGAGTGGGTTGGGGGGGTGGGAATCAGTACCTAGATGGAAGCAACTTTATCGTGTCTCTGGGCCGCCACAAAACCTCACATCCAGAACTGTTTCTTTTACCTCTGTTTCCTCCTCAAGTTCCTCTCCTACAGCGCCAGCGATACAGGACACCTCTCCCCCTCCCATCCCTCCCTTTTCCTCTCCCTCTCCCTTGAAAATAATCCTCCAAGAGACTCTGCATAACATCACCCCATTGACGAGTGTGCTGAGACCTTCCTCCATGGAGCTGCGGGTGGCGAGCGGCTTTTGTTTTGAGGCTCGCTTTTTTGTTTACAGAGTTGCGGTAATTAGACTCGTTTTCCTAACTTGTGTGTTGCCCTTCCCTTACCCCCTTTCCTCCCTACTTCTCCTCCTTCCCCCACTTCCCCTTCCTCCTCCCCCCACTTCCCCCAACGAACTGTAAGGGCTAGATAGTAATGGCTTTTGTTATGATTCAAAGAGGTCGTTTGTTGATATATGGGAAATATGATGGAGATAATAAGATACTTAGTACGTTTATTCATGTGTTTACGATCCTCTGATTCACCTATGATGGTTGAGGCTAGGCGGGGGCGAAAAGCGGGGGGGTGTTATTGACATTGTAAGCTAAAGGTGTATAGAATTAGTTTTCAGTTTAACATGGAAAAAAGAATATTACTCTATTTTTTTAGTGTGACTCGACAAGGTCCCCGGGTCGTGTACCAATGAATAAATTTACCTTCGTTGTAAAGTAAAGCTGACTGTGGCCAGACTTCACTATAATGATATAATGAATTACAAGGATGAAGATAAAATAGTATTCAGGTAAAATTAACCTAACCTAACCTAACCTGACCCATTTTATTTATTAACTTCAACTTCAACAGCTTCAACCTAACCAACCCAACCCAACTAACCCAACCTATTGTTATTATTGACAACTTCAACTTATTTATTGTTATTATTATTATTTAATGACACAACCTATTATTACCAATTATTTAACTGACTAACCCAACTTTTGACAACCCCAATGACCCAACCCAACCCCACCCCACCCAACCCAACCCAACCCATCCCATTAGCAATACGTAAATAAACACAAATTAATAGGGAACATTAGGTAATAGGTTTTTTTTTCTCTGGGATGGAACTATACCCAGAAGTAAATTGTGTGAGTGTGTTTTTGTTGAGAAGAGGAAGTTATGGGGAGAGGTATAACAATTACTTTATATGGGCTGTGAAGACCCCTCGTAGGTTAGTGCTGAAGCGTGAACCGGATATATATATGCTCCGGGAATTAAAAGTTTGGCTATAATTTACAGATTTACAATTCGACCTTGAGCGTGTTGTAGTAGTGGTAGTGGTGGTGGTAGTAGTAGTGGTGGTTATGTTTGTGGTAGTAGTGGTGGTGGTAGTAGTTGTAGTAGTGGTAGTAGCGATGGTGGTGGTGGTGGTGTTTGTGGTAGTAGTAGTAGTAGTGGTAGTTGTAGTGGTGGTAGTAGCAGTGATAATAGTGGTGGTAATGGTAGTGAGAGGACTAGAGGTATTGTTGTGGTCATTGTGTCAGGTTAGTGGTAGTGACAGAGGCTGGTAGACAACATTAAATAAAGGCTTTTTGATATTTTTTTTAATCATATGATGAGATTCACACACACACACTAGACAAAACAAAAGAGGTGCGGGGCTTCACTGTGACAAAATATGCTTTATCGTGTGTGGTGTGTGTGTGTGTGTGTGTGTGTGTGTGTCAATGTGTGTGTGTGTGTATGTGTGTATGTGTGTGTGTGTGTGTGTGTGTGTGTGTGTGTGTGTGTGTGTGTGTGTGTGTGTGTACTCATTCACTCTAGAAGAATATAATGGAACACAGGGTGAGTCCAACATGAATCAAATGAGTACAGTATGAGTACACTATGAATGAAGAAAGATTGAGTGTGAATCATGTTTAGTGGGTAACAATGTTCACACCTGTTTACACCTGCCTCACCTGTTTACACCTGTCTCACCTGTTGTGTGATTAATCAGTGTGTGTGTGTGTGTGTGTGTCGACTCTATCCAATTTGTCAAGAATCAATGAAACACAATTTTTATTTTGTTTTAGAAAGATGAAACGACTCACCTGTGCTATACATGTATCTGTATACCTGTGTACCTTTGTATGTGTACCTGTGTATGTGTACCTGTGTATCCAGAGGGTGGTGTAGGGTGTGTGGAGGGTGACGAAAATTGTGAGACAGGGAACCAAGTGATGTGTGGAGGAGAGAGAGAGAGAGAGTGAGTTGATGCTGTGAGAAGACGTAGATCAGGTCAGGTCAGGTCAGGTCAGGTCAGGTCAGGTCAGGTTAGATACGTCTGCCAGCATCATCACCCTAACATACATTGTCCCTTACTAAGAAGCGACGCCCTTTAACAGGGGAATTAAGGGAGGATTGTGAAGGGAAGGGAGAAGGGAGAGTCCTGTGGTGGTGTGGAGGGAAGGGAGGGAGAGAGGGAGGGAAAGAGGAGGAGAAACTTATACCTGCATGATGATAGAGGTGAAAATATATGAGGTGTGGGGCAGTGCTTAACCTTTATCGACAGAGAACACCATAAACCCGAGAGAGAGAGAGAGAGCCTTGTTATCACCCTCCCACCACCACTAACGACCGTCCCCAGGTAATTAGCTCATCAATGGCCAGGTGATATAGTCGTGGGGCAAAGTAGAAATTAAAAACCATCTCTAGCGTTACCGGCAAGAGACTATCGCTGTGGAAATACCCGAGAAATAGGCGAGAGAAATAGGGATTGTTAAAGCGGTGAATATTTCTCTATAAATTCCATGGGAAATAGTTAAGAGATTGTAGAGACTAAAATAAATAAATAAAGCTGTCATTCTATTTCCCTAATTCCCCTGAGAAATAAAATAATTCCCCTGAGAAATAAAATAATTCCCCTGAGAAATAAAAAAAATCCCCCTGAGAAATAAAAAAATTCCCCTGAGAAAAAAATAATTCCCCTGAGAAATAAAATAATTCCCCTGAGAAATAAAAAAAATCCCCTGAGAAATAAAAGAAAATCCCCTGAGAAATAAATAGTAACACAGAATTCTATTTCACCCTGAGTTAATAGAATTGAATAGCTGTGAATATTCTATCATTAATGGGTAAAGGAACCCCTCCCCCACCCCCGTCAATAGACTTTCAAATAGGAAAACCAATTGTAATTGAAATCTCCTCTGGCTTAAGATCCCAATTAAGATCGTAAATTGGACCTGGGACTAAGCCGGTACGCGCCCCGTGTCATGTAGGTGGGTGGTAGTGGTGGTAGGTTGGTGGGTGGTAGTGGTGGTAGGTGGGTGATAGTGGTGGTAGGTGGGTGGGTGGTAGTGGTGGTA
>NW_024736524.1:0-17110 GCF_018991925.1 Homarus americanus
AGAAGTTACGTATTGCTGAGAGGGGACGGGAGATATGGATGGGGGGGGATGAGAGACTGGGAGGGACGAGGGTGGGAGGGATGAGAGACTGGAGAGGATGAGAGACGTGGAGAGGGCTGGTACTGGAGAGGGAGAGAGATATGAGGGGGGACGAGAGGCCTGGAAAGGGATGAGGGACCTGGAGAGCGACGAGAGACCTGGAGAGGACGAGGGACCTGGAGAGGGAGAGAGATATGGAGGGGGACGAGAGACCTGGAGAGGGACGAGGGGACCTGGAGAGGGACGAGGGACCTGGAGAGGACGAGAGGACCTGGAGAGAACGAGGACCTGGAGAGGGACGAGAGACCTGGAGAGGACGAGAGAGACCTGGAGAGGGACGAGAGACCTGGAGAGGGACGAGAGCCGAGGGGACGAGACCTGGTGAGGGACGAGGACCTGGAGAGGGACGAGGGACCTGGAGAGGACGAGGACCTGGAGAGGGACGAGGACCTGGAGAGGGACGAGACCTGGAGAGGGACGAGAGACCTGGAGAGGACGAGGGACCTGGAGAGGGTGAGAGATATGGAGGGGACGAGAGACCTGAGAGGGACGAGGGACCTGAGAGGGACGAGGGACCTGGAGAGGGACGAGAGACCTGGAGAGGACGAGACCTGGAGAGGGACGAGGGACCTGGGAGAGGGACGAGGGACCTGGAGGAACGAGGGACAGGAGAGGGACGAGAGACCTGGAGAGGGACGAGAGACCTGGAGAGGGACGAGAGACCTGAGAGGGACGAAAACCTGGAGAGGGACGAGAGACCTGGAGAGGGACGAGGACCTAGAGAGGGGACGAGGAACTGGTGAGGGACGAGGGACCTGTGAGGGACGAGGGACCTGGTGAGTGACGAGAGACCTGGGAGGGACGAGAGACCTGGAGAGGACGAGGACCTGGAGAGGGAAGAGACCTGGCGAGGGGACGAGAGACCTGGAGAGGGACGAGGACATGGGAGAGGGACGAGGGACCATGAGAGGGATGAGGGACCTGGTGAGGGACGAGAGACTGGAGAGGGACGAGGGACCTGAGAGGGACGAGACCTGGAGAGGGACGAAGGACCATGAGAGCGACGAGGGACCTGGTGAGGGACGAGAGACCCGGCGAGGGACGAGAGACCTGGAGAGGGACGAGTAATCTGGAGAGGGACGAGGACCTGGAGAGGGGACGAAGGACCATGAGAGGACGAGGGACCTGGTGAGGGGACGAGGGACCGAGAGGGACGAGGGACCTGGAGAGGGACGAAGGACCGGAGAGGACGAAGGACCTGGAGGACGAGAGACCTGGAGAGGGACGAGAGACCCGGAGAGGGGACGAGAGACCTGGAGAGGGGACGAGGGACCTGGAGAGGGAAGAGAGACCCGGGGAGGGGACGAGAGACCTGGAGAGGACGAGGGACATGAGAGGGGACGAGAGACTCTGGAGAGGGACGAGGGACATGGAGAGGGACGAGAGACCTGGGAGGGGACGAGGACCTGGAGAGGGACGAGGACCTGAGAGGGACGAGGGACCTGGAGAGGGACAAGGGACCCTGTGAGGACGAGGGACATGGAGAGGGACGAGACCGGAGAGGGGACGACATGGAGAGGGACGAGAGACCTGGAGAGGGGAAGAGAGAGACCATGAGGGACGAGAGACCTGAGAGGGACGAGGGACATGGAGAGGGACGAGAGACCTGGAGAGGGACGAGGGACATGGAGAGGGGACGAGACCTGGAGAGGGACGAGGACCTGGAGAGGACGAGGGACCTGGAGAGGGACGAGGGACCTGGAGAGGGACAAGGGACCTGGTGAGGACGAGGACCTGGAGAGGACAAGGACCTGGTGAGGGACGAGAGACCTGGAGAGGACGAGGGACCTGGAGAGGACAAGGACCTGGTGAGGGACGAGGGACCTGGAGAGAGGGACGAGGACCTGGAGAGGGACAAGGGACCTGGTGAGGGACGAGGGACTGGAGAGGGACGAGGGACCTGAGAGGGACGAGGGACCTGGAGAGGACGAGGGACCTGGTGAGGACGAGGGACCTGGGAGAGGACGAAGGACCATGAGAGGGACGAGAGACCTGGAGAGGGACGAGGGACATGGAGAGGACGAGGGACCTGTGAGGGACGAGGGACCTGAGAGGGACGAAGGACCATGAGAGCGACGAGGACCTGGAGAGGACGAGGGACCTGGAGGGACGAAGGACCATGAGAGGGACAAGGACCTGGAGAGGGACGAGGGGCCTGGAGAGGGACGAAGGACCATGAGAGGGACGAGGGACCTGGAGAGGGACGAAGGACCATGAGAGGGACAAGGGACCTGGAGAGGGACGAGGGGCCTGGAGAGGACGAAGGACCATGAGAGGGACGAAGGACCGTGAGAGGAATAGAGACCTGGAGAGGGACGAGAGACCTGGAGAGGGACAAGGACCTGGTGAGGACGAAGACCATAGAGGAACGAGGGACCTGGAGAGGACGAAGGACCATGGAGGGACAAGGACCTGGGAGAGGGACGAGGGGCCTGGAGAGGGACGAAGGACCATGGAGAGGGACGAGGACCTGGAGAGGACGAGGGCCTGGAGAGGACGAAGGACCATGGAGAGGGACGAAGGACCATGAGAGGGACGAGGGACCTGGAGAGGACGAGGGACCTGGTGAGGGACGAGGACCGGAGAGGGACGAGACCATGAGAGCGACGAGGGACCTGGAGAGGGACGAGGACCTGGAGAGGACGAGGACCTGGTGAGAGACGAAGGACCATGAGAGGACGAGGGACCTGGAGAGGGACGAAGGACCATGAGAGGGACAAGGGACCTGGAGAGGACGAGGGGCCTGGAGAGGACGAAGGACCATGAGAGGGACAGGACCTGAGGGGACGAGGGCCTGGAGAGGGACGAAGGACCAGAGAGACGAGACCTGGAGGGACGAGGGGCCTGGAGAGGACGAGGACCTGGGAGAGGGACGAGGGCCTGGAGGGACGAAGGACCATGGAGAGGAACGAAGGACCAGGAGAGGAACAGAGACCTTGGGAGAGGACGAGAGACCTGAGAGGGGACAAGGGACCTGTGAGGGACGAAGGACATGAGAGGGACGAGGGGACCTGGAGAGGGACGAAGGACCATGAGAGGGACAAGGGACCTGGAGAGGGACGAGGCCGGGAGAGGGACGAAGGACCATGAGAGGAACAGAGACCTGGAGAGGACGAGAGACCTGGAGAGAGGGACAAGGGACCTGGAGGGACGAAGGACCATGAGAGGGACGAGGGACCTAGAGGACGAAGGACCATGAGGAGGGCAGGGACTGGAGAGGGACGAGGGGCCTGGGAGGGACGAAGGACCAGAGAGGGACGAGGGACCTGGAGAGAACGAGGGCCTGGAGAGGGACGAAGACCATGAGAGAACGAAGGACCATGAGAGGGAACAGAGACCTGGAGAGGGACGAAGGACCATGAGAGGGACGACGGACCTGGAGAGGGACAAGGGACCTGGAGAGGGACAAGGGACCTGGAGAGGGACGAGGACGAAAAAAGGAAGTGGAGAGGGACGACGAGGGAAAGGGTGAAGAGCGAGGGAGGAAAGGTGGGTGAGGAAGACCTGGGAACGAGATACAATGTAGAGGCAGCAAAACAGTGGGGATGTAACTGGGAAGATCAAGTCCTCCTCCACCCTTCGCCCTCTCCTCCACCCTTCTCCTCCCCTCCTCCATTCCTCAGCCCCCTCTCTCATTTTCCCTCCACTCCTCTTTCTCACACTTCCACACGTGGGAGTGATGGGGTGGAGAAGTAAAATAATGAGAAGTGAAGGAAGAAAAGAGAGAGAGAGAGAGGAGCAGGAAGGAGGAGGAGAGAGGGAGAGGGTGAATATAAAGAGAGGAGAGAAGTGACAGGAACAGGGATGAAAACGAAGGAGTGAAAGCGGGACCAGAGAGGAGGAGAAGGTTAAGGGGTAAAGGTCCCACTGACAGACGTGGCCAGGAAATTTGTACCTGTATGTATGTATGTATGTATGTATGTATAG
Organism: Homarus americanus; assembly: GCF_018991925.1. NCBI lineage: Eukaryota > Metazoa > Arthropoda > Malacostraca > Decapoda > Nephropidae > Homarus > Homarus americanus. The sequence goes on from NW_024736524.1 coordinate 4,027, forward strand.
TATGTATGTATGTATGTATGTATTAAAACCAAATAAATATTATAACTACAACATTCATAGTATACGGTCACTGGAGTCAGGTGGTCACTGGAGTCAGGTGGTCACTGTAGTCCGGGTGGTCACTGGAGTCAGGTGGTCACTGGAGTCAGGTGGTCACTGGAGTCAGGTGGTCACTGTAGTCAGGTGGTCACTGGAGTCAGGTGGTCACTGTAGTCAGGTGGTCACTGGAGTCAGGTGGTCACTGTAGTCAGGTGGTCACTGTAGTAAAGTGGTCACTGTAGTAAGGTGGTCAGTGGAGTAGGGTGGTCACTGTAGTCAGGTGGTCACTGGAGTCAGGTGGTCACTGTAGTAAGGTGGTCACTGTAGTAAGGTGGTTACTGGAGTAAGGTGGTCACTCGAGTCAGTGGTCACTGAGTCAGGTGGTCACTGGAGTAAGGTAGTCACTGTAGTCAGGTGGTCACTGTCCAGGTGGTCACTGGAGCAAGGTGGTCACTAGAGTCAGGTGGTCACTGTACTCAGGTGGTCACTGGAGTAAGGTGGTCACTGGAGGCGCAACCCGGGTGGTCACTGGAGTCAGGTGGTCACTGTAGTAAGGTGGTTACTGGAGTCAGGTGGTCACTGGAGTAAGGTGGTTACTGGAGTAAGGTGGTCACTGTAGTCAGGTGGTCACTGTAGTCAGGTGGTCACTGTAGTCAGGTGGTCACTGTAGTCAGGTGGTCACTGTAGTCAGGTGGTCACTGTAGTCAGGTGGCCACTGTAGTTAGGTGGTCACTGGAGTCAGGTGGTCACATTCAGCAGTGAAAATTTCGTGAAGGTTGGTTCATGATTGTGGACGCTACAGTGTAAACAAAACAGACCTACAGACAAACGAACCTACAAACCATGTCGATTTAGAGAACACACACACACACACACACACACACACACACACACACACACACACACACACACACACACACACACACACACACACACACATTACGACAACTACTAATGGATTAAGACACATTCCGCCACAAACATCTACAGACATTCAGTGTTCCCATTCCTAAGAATCTACACACAACCTCCGGGCCGTCACACAGCTTTTAACAAGGTGTATGACTGCAACCACAAGTGCACGGTAAACAAGGCTCTAGCCCACCCCACCGCCCACGCCTCATTCCCCAGGACGCGGAGTCGCAGGGATGGACTGAAAAGTGGTCGTGATTTCACCTCCCTCAGAGACAGTACCCGAGAGAGTGTGAGGCTACAAACTGGGTGGCAGGTCATGCAGGCGACGCTACAGGTCCACTGCACAACCCACCGCTACTCCAACCCACAAAACGTGAATGCAAAAAACAGGAACATTCACCGATGCCCCTTGACTCCGTTCCACTGATGAGACGCATCTCTCACACTCTCCCTCGGGCCCAGGTTATCACCACCTGTTGATTTATGGCCCTTGCTGGTGCTGCTGGGGATGAGGGAGGCAGTGAACAACGGAGGAGAGTGCAGAAGAGTGAGCTACGAAGAAAACCAGAGGCGTTGGACGGAGATGGCAGCGAAGAGGCAAGGAGCAGAGAGGTCAGGCGGGAAAAGGTCAGCCATGTACCACAGTGGGGACGATGACTGAGCAGGCTGCAGGTCACGGGAGGAAAGCATGACGATAACGATGAAAGTAGACGTGGTGGTGAAGGGGAGAGGGACGAGGAGTTGTGTGGGATTGTGAAAAGAGAAGGATTAAGAGAGATGATGGTAAGAGGGATTGGGAAGAAGGATTGAGATGGAAGTGGAATTGAGTAAGTTAGGAGTGGGGTGAGAAGGCCTCAGAAGTGGGATGGTGGGTGTAGGCACAAGAACCACCAGTCCCCCATCACGTACACCACCACCACTACACACTGCTGGAGTACTGCAACTATTCTGGGTCACACGGTGCTCTGCCCACTCACCTAGATTACAGCCTGTCATGACTGCCCCATGTGTGGCTGATTTATATTTGACAGTGTGAACCAGGTAGGGAGTCACCTGTATACTCTGGTCTGATTAACCTCCATGTTGTAGGGTGCATTACCTGCCTCGTTCATGACTTGTCTCAAACTTACACACCACAATTTCATGTTGATCTTAACGCTGATTTCAACCATCCGTTACATTATATATATATATATATATATATATATATATATATACATATATATATATATATATATATATATATATATATATATATATATATATATATATATATATATATATATATATATATATATATATATATATATATATATATGTTGATAATTGTGAAAAGAAAAGTTTGCTGTGTATTCACATCTTCAGGGTAAGTACAGACCACCCCTGAAGATGACCACACGAAAGCGCTTGGGGAACTCGTGTTTTCTTCTTTCCTTGTGGTTATCAGCATATACCCAGATCAATGAGCACCTACAGTGATTTATTTGCATATATATATATATATATATATATATATATCCCACTACAGGAGGCACTGGGTGAAGGCCTCCCATCAGTGTCCGCCACGTTATGCCTGCAGCCTTCAGTGTCTCTGAACTTCACCGTGGGACGAGTCTTGGGTCTGTTTGATCTACTGTTGATGTATTCCTCTAGCTATTAGACCTGGTCACTGTCACCTTAGACCGTGTAATAATTTATTTTAACGCATTTTGGTTCAAGATCTCGTCATTATTGTCCCTTCGTAGTGGACTAGAATCTGTGGTTTATTTATACATTTTGTCGTTATTTTCACATCAAGTGGTCAACACGCACTGGCGAAGTTATTTCCTTGTCCGACAAAAGGTCAAGTTATTTTTGGAAGAAGGACTTAATATTACTCTGGTGTGTTTCGACTTTGGTTTCACTTTACCTGACGGATTACTGGACACCAAGTTGCCTAAATATTTGTATTAATGACTTCAAGAATTTTAATGTCGAATGATACCTTTGTTTTAGTAAATTCATTTACAATTCTACTATTTGAATTGCTTCAACCAGCTCTTGTACACGTGTTTGTAAATCTGTCAAGTTTGATAAACACGTGTCAGCGATACGAAGTTAGCTTCCTAAGTGTGCAGTATTCAAGTAATCATGTGGCCTTAGCAAGGCTGGAGAAACTCAACACTGGGGATATTTCCCTGAAGTGTGTGGCTGAGTTATGCTACCTGGGTGACATGATCAATGCTGGAGCTGGCACTGTTAGCTACTCAGTTAAAAGTGTCAGAAGTGGCTGGAAGAATATCAGGGAGATGCTGCCTTTATTGGCGGCAGAGGACCTGTAACACTGGTGTGAGAAGCGTGATGTATGGCAGTGAAACATGGGCAGTTAAAGAAGATGACATAACGTAGTAGTGAGCGAACTAAAATGAGAATGGTGAGGTGGATGTGAAATGCGGCACTGACAGACAGCAAACCCTGTTCAGAGCTAAAAGGGCACTTGGGTGAGGTTTTGTGGAGAGGAAGGATAGATGAGGTGGTTCAGACATGCGGAGAGAGTGGATGAAACCAACTGGACAAGAGATACGTGATGGTGAACGTTGGGAGAAGGAGAGGAAGGGGGTAGCCAAGAATGACACTGGGAGAGGTTATAAGATATGACCTCAGAGATAAGAACCTGATTAGAGAGGCCACAAGAGACTGTACTGTAGAGTATGGAGAGCTGCCACCAGGTAAACAAAGGCTAAACACGTGTAAGCTTGGAAAATATTGATGACGATGATGATGAATATGATGATGATGATGATGATGATGATGATGATTCCACTATTACAGTCACGAAGTTCATAATAATATTGATATCACACACACACACACACACACACACACACACACACACACACACACACACACACACACACACACACACACACAATACAAGTTATAAAATGAGTTATAACAATAAGATTAGTTTTTTCTGACTCAACACATAAACAATTATAATCAGTCAGTGAATAACAAGGCTGATGGTGGTCAATCTCTCCCGATATCACAACTCAAGTGACATCACAACTCAAGTGACATCACAACACAAGTAACATTCACAACACAAGTGACATCACAACACAAGTGACATCACAACACAAGTAGCCACAACTCTGGATACAGAAAATACTGATATTTTAACTACTGTAGTATGAAGTCATGTTGAGGTAAATATATACAACAAGTTGGTGGCAATATTTAAGTTAGTTTAAGTTATCCTGATGACATAACCCGGTACGTACGGACGAATACAAGGACAGAGGGGTGTAAGGACGGAGGTACGGACTGGCACAAGGACAGGAGGGTGTAAGGACGGAGGTACGGACTGGCACAAGGACGGAGGTGAGGACGGAGTACGGATTGACACAAGGACGGGAGGGTGTAAGACGGAGGCACGGACTGACACAAGGACAGGAGGGTGTAAGGACGGAGGTACGGACTGGCACAAGGACGGGAGGGTGTAAGGACGGAGGTACGGACTGGCACAAGGACGGAGAGGGTGAGGAGGTACGGACTGACACAAGGACAGAGGGTGTAGGACGGAGGTACGGACTGGACACAAGGACAGGAGGGTGTAAGGATGGAGGTACGGACTGGCACAAGGACGGGAGGTGGGGACGGAGGTATGGACTGACACAGGACAGGAGGGTGTAGGACGGAGGTACGGACTGGCACAAGGACGGGAGGGTAGGACGGAGGTACGGACTGACACAAGGACAGAGGGGTGTAGGACGGAGGTACGGACTGGCACAAGGACGGGAGGGTGTGAGGACGGAGGTACGGGACTGACACAAGGACAGGAGGGTGTGGGACGGAGGCATGGACTGGCACAAGGACGGGAGGGTGTGGGACAGAGGTACGGACTGACACAAGGACGGGAGGGTAAGGACGGAGGTACGGACTGACACAAGGACAGGAGGGTGTGGGACGGAGGTACGGACTGGCACAAGGACGGAGGATGTAAGGACGGAGGCACGGATTGACACAGGACGGGAGGGTGTAAGGACGGAGGTACGGACTGACACAAGGACGGGAGGGTGTAAGGATGGAGGTACGGACTGACACAAGGACGGGAGGGTGTAAGGGGATGGAGGTACGGACTGACAAGGACAGGAGGGTGTAAGAACGGAGGTACGGACTGACACAAGGACGGAGGGTGTAGGATGGAGGTACGGACTGACACAAGGACGGGAGGGTGTAAGAACGGAGGTACGGACTGACACAAGGACGGGAGGGTGGGGACGGAGGTACGGACTGACACAAGGACGGGAGGGGTGTAAGGATGGAGGTACGGACTGACACAAGGACGGGAGGGTGTAAGGACGGAGGTACGGACTGACACAAGGACAGGAGGGTGTAAGGATGGAGGTCCGGACTGACACAAGGACAGGAGGGAAGGACGTGAGGTACGGGACTGACACAAGGACAGGAGGGTGTAAGGATGGAGGTACGGACTGACACAAGGACGGGAGGGTGGGGACGGAGGTACAGACTGGACACAAGGACAGGAGGGTGTAAGGACGGAGGTACGGACTGACACAAGGACAGGAGGTGTGGGACGGAGGTACGGATTGACACAAGGACGGGAGGGTGTAAGGACGGAGGTACGGACTGACACAAGGACGGGAGGGTAAGGACGGAGGTACGGACTGACACAAGGACGGAGGGTGTGGGGACGGATGTACGGACTGGCACAAGGACGGAGGGCGTAAGGATGGAGGTACGGACTGGCACAAGGACGGAGGGTAAGGACGGAGGTACGACTACAAGGACAGGAGGGTGTAAGGACGGAGGTACGGACTACAAGGACAGGAGGGTGTAAGGACGGAGGTACGGATTGACACAAGGACGGGAGGGTGTGAGGACGGAGGCACGGACTGACACAAGGACAGGAGGGTGTGGGACGGATGTACGGACTGACACAAGGACGGGAGGGTGTGGGACGGAGGTACGGACTGACACAAGGACGGGAGGGTAAGGACGGAGGTACGGATTGACACAAGGACGGGAGGGTGGGACGGATGTATGGACTGACACAAGGATGGGAGGTGTAAGGACGGAGGTAGGATTGACACAAGGACGGAGGGTGTAAGGACGGAGGTACGGACTGACACAAGGACAGGAGGGTGTAAGGACGGGATGTACGTGGACTGACACAGGACGGGAGGGTGTAGGGACGGAGGTACGGACTGACACAAGGACGGGAGGGTGTGGACGGAGGCATGGATTGACACAAGGACGGGAGGTGGGGACGGAGGTACGGACTGACACAGGACAGAGGGTGTAAGGACGGAGGTACGGATTGACACAAGGAAGGGAGGGTGAGGACGGAGGTACGGACTGACACAAGGACGGGAGGGTGTAAGGACGGATGTACGGACTGACACAAGGACGGAGGGTGTGTAGGACGGAGGTACGGATTGACACAAGGACGGAGGGTGTAGGACGAGGTACGGACTGACACAGGACAGGAGGGTGTGGGACGGAGGCACGGACTGGCACAGGACGGGAGGGTGTAAGGACGGAGGTACGGACTGACACAAGGACGGGGAGGGTGTGGGACAGAGTACGGACTGGCCTACAGGGACGGGAGGGTGTAGGACGGAGGTACGGACTGACACAGGACGGGAGGGTGTGGATGGAGGTACGGACTGGCACAGGCAGGAGGGTGGGACGGAGGTACGGACTGACATGCAAGGACAGGGTGTAAGGACAGGTACGGACTGACACAAGGACGGGAGGGTGGGACGGAGGTACGGACTGGCACAGGACGGAGGGCGTGGGACGGAGGTACGGACTGACCACAGGACGGGAGGGTGTAGGACGGAGGTAGACTGGCACAGGACGGGGAGGGCGTGGGACAGTACGGACTGACACGGACAGGGAGGTGTGGGACAGGTTACTGGACTGACACAAGGACGGGAGGTGTGGGACAGACTCAGAGGTGACACTGGTATACTATAGTGGTATGGGAGGCACGGACGATCCTGGTGGTGGTAGTGTGGTAGTCCTGGTAGTGTTGGTGTGGTAGTCCTGGTGAGTGGTAGTGTGGTGTTCCTGGTAGTGGTGGTAGTGTGGGAGTCCTGGCAGTGGTAGTGTGGTAGTCCTAGTAGTGGTAGTGTGGTAGTCCTGGTAGTGGTGGTGTGGTAGTCCTGGCAGTGGTAGTGTGGTAGTCCTGGTGGTGGTGTGGTAGTCCTGTGGTGGTGGTGTGTGGTAGTCCTGGTAGTGGTGGTGGGTCCTGGTAGCGGTAGTGTGGTAGTCCTGGTAGCGGTAGTGTGGTGGTCTGGCAGTGGTAGGTGGTGAGTCCTGTGTGGTGGTGTGGTAGTCCTGGTAGTGGTAGTGTGGTAGTCCTGGTAGTTAGTGTGGTGGTAGTCCTGGCAGTGGTAGTGTGTGATCCTGGTAGCGGTGGTGTGGTAGTCCTGGCAGTGGTGTGTGGTAGTCCTGGTAGCGGTAGTGTGAATCCTGGCAGTGGTAGTGTGGTAGTCCTGGTAGTGGTAGTGTGGTAGTCCTGGTAGCGGTAGTGTGTAGTTCCTGGCAGTGGTAGTGTGGTAGTCCTGGTAGTGTGGTGTGATGTCCTTGGCAGTGGTAGTGTGGTAGTCCTGTTAGTGGTGGTGTGGTAGTCCTGGCAGTGGTAGTGTGTGTCCTGGTAGTGGTAGTGTGGTAGTGGGTCCTGGTAGCGGTAGTGTGGTGAGTCCTGGTAGTGGTGGTGTGTGGTAGTCCTGGTGATTGGTGGTGTGGTAGTCCTGGTAGCGGTAGTGTGTTAATCCTGGCAGTGGTAGTGTGGTAGTCCTGGTAGTGGTAGTGTTTTGCTTTACTAATCTCTACAGTTATTTACATAGTTTAATTTTGTAGGATAATCATTAGTGTCCGTGGCTCCCAGGAGGCAGTTTGGTGTCTGCCAGAGGACTCATCAGCACTGAGACTCGCCTGAAGGAGGGGAGGTACATGTCCTCGGGTTATTTTTGTCTCACGGAAGCTAAGGAGTCTCCTCGCCCTCGACCTGACATAGGAGCGAGGAAGTCGACATATATAAACATGGGGTAAATGTTGATGTCCGGAAATACACGTTGATGGCTTGTCTCACCTGGACTGACGCTGATACATGCTCACCTCGCCACGAATATCGTGATTCTGAGTTGGTTCTGACTATTAATTATGATATGTGATAGATAACAGAGAAATATATAACGGCAAATTGTATCCGGATGTTTAATAACTAAAACCATGAACAGTCGTAGTTTTAAGAGTTACAGAAATCTTTATATCCATCACGAATAACTACAATACAACTTTATCAACCATGCTCTGGGGTCTTAATATAACTGCCAGATGAGAGATCCCTTAAGAGACTTACAGGCTGGATGACCACCAATTGCTACTTCACCAAGCCTGTCACCAGGTCATTATGCCCTACCCGGACCCTACGCTAACAACAACAAAAGAGCTGCAGGATCAGGGTCATCAATTTGAAAGGGTAAAACGCACTCTTCGTGACCTGGACATGACCTGACCCGGCACCGGATGAGAGAAGGGCCACAGACTTACCCTCAGCTATGGTCAAGGCTGGGCCCGGGGAGAGGGGGAGTATCCTGCCAGTAATGATAAGCAGTTTTCGTGTTGACTGGAGCACAGGGCAGTTTCTTCCTATGTACCCAAGAAGAGCCACACTACACGTCCACAACCATCGACTGCTCGTACCGATGCCCCGTGTGTCTTCACGCAACACTCAGTAGATTAACAATGGTCCAACTTAAACCTAAAATATATGAGCTCTAGACAGTAAACATTCCATTATTCAGGTGAAACTCAACTCTAAATTTTGTAAACGCCTATCTCAAATGACTATTATGACATCACCTCCCACACTTACTTTACGACTGCCAAAGTTTATAGTATATATTATCGCTGAGTTAAGATCACTAAGCAACTCATAAGGTAAAGGTGTAATATTGACTGTCTCCACTTATAAACTCTTTCTTTAAGATAATTAGCCTTGAAGATGTTAAAAATTATAAAACACAACCACGAAAATTACCAGGTATCTAATGTTAATCTTGAACGTAACAGATATAACTTCAGTACATCAATAAGGGCAGGAGTTAACATCATAATGTCCCGTTAATACATGTGTTAAAATGTAAAATAAATAAGATATAGAAGATAAAATCACATCAGTTATGTCTTATACAGTACATAGACACATACGGACACCACACACGGGACATTCACATGGGATACCCACACACTGGACACCTATACATGGATACCCACACACGGACACCTTACATGGATACCACACACGGACACCGACATACATAAAAATATAATACCAGTGTTATGTTTTCATGTGGTTTTAATGTTTTTGGTATTAGCTCAGTACAATGTAAATACCAATACTACTTTAATAAATAGAATAAGAACAATAACTAGGAAAGAGGCTATAAACTTACTGTTCTTCTTGATGAGTGTTCTAGAGCTAGATTAACCCTATTGATACAATATAACCCAACCACAAGGAGGAGAGGTGGCCAGGTGTGTGTGTCGTTGGTGTAGAGTGTTATAGGGCCACTTCCAGTATTCCCTGGTGGCCGCGTCTATGAGGACCTGACTCTACAACATGGCCTTTCCCTCACCCACACTGGTTTAACCCCCCACAGTAAGGCCTCACCCACACTGGCATCTACAACCCCAGCACGTTTCATCCACACCCTCACCACTTCCACACGCCTCAACCCCCTGCCTCTACATACACAACCTCGCTTTTCATTTTGTTGCTACAGAATTGCCAATCAATGTGTGTGTGTGTGTGTGTGTGTGTGTGTGTGTGTGTGTGTGTGTGTGTGTGTGTGTGTGCACGCCTCTCATACACGATAAAACAAAAAAAGAAGAAAGAGAATTAGATTGGTGGGTTTTAACACCGTAGTGGAAGCAGGCACTGCAGGCGAGAGTGGTCCCTAGCCTTGGAGCAACATAAGGCTATGCAACATATACTCGAGAATAAAAGGAAACTGTTTGATAAATTTTATACGTATTATTTGCCGTCATTATAGGAAAAAAGTTGTCGTTGTCTGAAGTTTTACAAATGATTACCAAAGAGGTTAAGCCCCAATCTTCATAGGTTCTAATCATCACGCCGCAACTTAATCATTAGAATTAGGACCCTATTATATCGAGGCCTCCTATATCACTAGGTGTAAGTTATGTTTGAAGAAGTTAGGTTAGTTAGGTTAGTGAGGTTGGGTTATGTAAAGGTATGTTCGGATGTATAGGTGAGGTTATATTAGGTTGTTGGGTTAAGTTATATTACGATATATTAAGTTCGGTTAGGTTAGGTTAGGGTTAGGTTAGGGTTAGCGTATATTAGACAAACGCCCATTGAACCGTGCCACGACAAAACACACGGTACTCCACAGGTGACTTCCGGCACAGTACAGACCTGGTAAGATTTATCAGAGAAAAGACTAAAATTATTAAAATACAGCGTTACTTTTTAACATTCTCGAAGGACGAACGAGGGAGCACCTGAAAATTGAGACACCCCAGCTTATTTCACCTAAAATAGATTAGATTAGACAGGTTAGGTTGGGTTATGTTAAATTAGGTTAGTTTAACTTAGATTAGACTTGCGGGTAGGTTAGCTACTTTATTTTAGGCTTCGTGGTAAGGTAAGCGAGGTCAACTTAGATTAGATTAAACTTTTAATCATCAGGTGAAATTAAACCAAAGTGTCTAATCTTCAAGTGATCCAGACACTGTATCTGTCAACACTCACTGTACAGCAAGTATAGACTGCCTCTGGCGGCGATAGTAACAGGAGGAGGATTGAGGGAAAGTTGAAAGTTATAGATGTGTGTGTGTGTGTGTGTGTGTGTGTGTGTGTGTGTGTGTGTGTGTGTGTGTGTGTGTGTGTGTGTGTGTGTGTGTGTGTGTGTGTGTGTGTGTGTGCAGCGTTACCATTTGGGAGGAGGAGGAATTGATGGTCCTCAGCCACAGGGAGTCAGTCAGTGGGAAAAATATTCAGAGTTAATACCAACAAGTACCCCAGTGAAGGAGCCAGCCGGGCAGTGAGTCACGCATAGAGCTGGTGACGCCAAACGAGAATCAACCAGTGAGTCACGTATAGACCTGGTGACGCAAACGAAAACAATCCTCAGTGACAGACCTGAGACGCAACGAAAACAATCCTCAGTGAGTCACGGTAGTCCTAGTGACGCAAACGAAAACAATCCTCAGTGCCAATTTATCGTGAGGCAACACGCCCCGCTGGTTAGAGTTGCCTCAACACGTATTACTTTATGTAAGCAATATTTTACTCTTGAGATTCATTAAACATGTCTACTGCATTTATTATTATCATCAGTATTCATCTACACCTTCTTAACACGGTGGTTGGGTTGATTTAAGGTTAATTTATGTATTTATGTCAAGTATTAATTAACCCTGAGTAAATTCTCATTTTTATAAAATTATTAAGGCCATAATCTTCACATTTAATGATATTTTTCCAGGTAACACATACCATGTTTTCAACAGGCGTTTTTGCTTCCAATCCTGATCATAACAAGATAAGGTTTGGAAATTCCAGTTAAGAATCATATTCTTAACTAATGTTAATGTAAAGACAAATCTTTTTTCTACGTTATTTAAGATCTTGTTACGAACCGCATATGGTATTTTGGATCACATGAAGATTAAGCACCCTAGTTTATTTCACCTGATGATTTAACAGTGTAAGGTGCTAGGGGGTTAGGGTAGGTTAGGTTAAGTTGGTGTTGTTAAGGGGTTTAGGTTAAGTAGTGGTTAATCTTCCGGGAAATAAGCTGGAGGAATAATGTTCACGTCATTCATTTTTATATCACAGACCACCAAAGTTTCTATTAAACGAAATCCCAACATTTACCTGAGTGAAATCTTATCTTGTGTAGATTGGCATTTCACCTTTTACTGCTGCAGTGCAAGGAAAGTGATAGCATGATCAAGTCTGTGTTCATTCTTTATCTAGCCTGGCTGCTTGACCTTTACCTTCCCTGTGTAAGTGACCTCCTTCCTCCGTGTCACCAGCTGTGGTAAAGGTCAGGGCTGGCCTCATATCTCACTACTGTATGCTGCTGTCACGCCTTTATTACACTTTTATCTTCTACTTTATCTGTAAGTCACTGTTTACGGTCAGTTGGATCAATTGTATATATATATATATATATATATATATATATATATATATATATATATATATATATATATATATATATATATATATCGTACGGCTGGTGAGTGTCAGAAGTGCTGGTGTAGTGTTGTCCACTGTCGTCACGCTCAGCTCACTTGCTGCAACAAGTCACTGTCAGATTTATTTTCCAATGTGGAGGTGAAAGTGGGTCCCATAGGCAGGACTGCCTGTTAGGGGACAGTGTGGATACAGCATACTGTACTGAACAAGGAGTGCAGCGTGACGGGCACTGCACTCGACCACCTCCACTTCCACAACTTGTCAAGTTAGGGTACAGCACAATACCCATGCACAGCTGGGTAGACTTGGGGTGTCCCCTGGATCATAACAACGGTGAGTGTTTCATCTCTCGCCGCCGCCGGCCCCACACTCTGCCGGTCTATATTCATAATCCCCAGCCCCTTGATCTTAATTTTCCTAACATATAGCAGAACACTGCATACCTGTAACACAGTGACCAACATGGCACGGTAAGCACATACCTACTGCTACCTGCTGAGAGAGAGAGAGAGAGAGAGAGAGAGAGAGAGAGAGAGAGAGAGAGAGAGAGAGAGAGAGAGAGAGAGAGAGAGAGGAGGAGTGAGAGGAGAGAGAGAGAGAGAGGAGAGTGGAGAGAGAGAGAGAGAGAGAGGTGTGTGTGTAAGGTTGGGCTATTTATGTATAAAGTGTTTACATCTCTGAGCTTCTGTATTACTATTTCTACCATCTTTGTTAAGACTGACAACACAGAGTGCATTTATTTTGTTCAGGGTTCTACTCCTTAGGTAAACAATAGGAACAATACAAGTGATATTTACACACATTACAACAGACTGTGGATAAGTATGAGGCAGGCAGTACGTGAGTGACGATCGCCAATACGTAACTGAACGAAGCGTTGGA
>NW_024736525.1:0-14016 GCF_018991925.1 Homarus americanus
ATAGTAGGAGAGGGGAAAGTTAGAGTAATGGACAGAGGGTGCAAGTTGGGTAAATAATGAAATGGGAAGGCAATGGGAGGTGAGTCATCTTCTGTTTACAGATGACACTGTGCTAGTGGGAGATTCGGAGCAAGCAACAGTGATAGAGTTTGGGAGAATGTATGGTCAGAGAAAAGCAAAAATTAATGCTGAAAAGAAGAATCGATGTTAGTCTGAATGCATACGGAATGGAGGAAGTGGTGTATTTCAGAAAGGTAAGATTTAATGTGTTAGCAGTTGGGGAAAAAATACAATTTGAACAATAGAGTAAAAAATAAAGAAAAAATAGCAGGTGTATAGAGAATGGCATCCACAAGGTAGAAAATTATCACCCCCGCCCCCCCCAAAAAAAAAAAATATACGCCATAAGCCACAAGATATCATCCATAGTGTAGGAACAGACGCACAAACAGACAGACAGGCAGAGAAGACGACTCCTTCATCGTTGAGGAGAACGAAAAAAGAACACATCGCTACACAAATTCACACATTACACCTCTTCTTACTATAACAAGGGGTTTTTCTTACAGATAATAAAACTGTAGTGAAGTACATCATAGCGCCGCCTGAGTTAATCACATTTTCTTTTATTTCGGAATAGAATAAAGAATGTGTTGTGAGGTAGTGAATGTCTTCGGTGGGATTCTCTTGTAGAAAATTTTAGGTATAAATTAAATGTAATCCATTTATGCGTACTTGAGGAGCGTCTTTCCTACAGCCACTCACTGATACTATTGGATTAGAAATGACTGTCAAAGAATGGAAACCGAATGAGGAGGTGGGGATGTAGTGACAGAAGAGGTGTGTGTGTGTGCTGAGAGAGAGATAGAGAAGAAAACAGTCTAACAAACGTAGAGACAAACAGAAAAAAACAACCATAGAAGGAGAGAGATACTCAAAGTAATAAAGAGAGAAAGACACACGCAAAAACTTCACTAAGGAAAGGCACCAGCAGCTCGACCACCAGACACCAAATCACCACAATAACACTCGCCTTAATAATGTACAGTACACGCTAATGTCTCCTTCAACTTACCAGACATACCTCTCTCTCTCTCTATCTCTCTTCTTGCTACCTGTCTCTCTCTGTTCTCCCACTTCTCACTCTCTCTTTCCCCTTCTCCTTTCATTTTCCTTTCCCATTTCTCCACTCTCACTTCTTTCTTTCTTCCCCTTCTATCTCTCCTTTATCCCTGTGTGTCGAGGATTTCTCTGCATGGAAATCTATTCACCTGTTTATTGACTTATTTACTTTGCTTCCTCGCCTGTGTGTGTTGATGCAAAGCTGTTCCTACAAACTCTTTGTTGTCGTGACGTTGAAGATTTTGTTCAGCTTTTGTTCATAAGTAAAAAAAGAACATTCCGTAATTCCTGATGTAGGATGATTTAACCTCTCGACGACGATGATTTATTCCTCGGGGATTATGTTAAACCCCTCACGGACGATGATCTTATCCCATAATGATAATGATTTAACCCGTTGAGGACGATGAATTAACTCCTTGATGACGATGAGTTAATTCCTTTCACAATGACATCCCTGATAACTCCACTTGTTCATAAAATTCGAATCCAACAGAGGCAGGGATGGGATTCAGGAGATGCCATCTACTGGAGAGATGATAAAGAGTCAGAAGTGGCCATCACACAGGCGAGAAAACACGCCTTGACCCCGGCATAGTGAGCCGAAACTTACACAAGTCACAGACCTCGAGCCAATCCCACTGAGACCCCAAAACTGCTCTAGGCGGGCTGGATATACGGCCTTGTAAAAGAACCTCAACAATACCTTGTAATGCCTCTCCCTAGAGCCTGAAACCCAATAACAGCCGTAATTTTTTGTCCTTTGTAGTTGTATGAAGTTTTAACAAGTCCAATAACTTTTAATAGCTATGAAAGATAAAAGAGTAATGAAAATCAATACAGTTATTTGAATTAGCATTGATATATATATATGTAATAAAAAAAGACCGTATTTTGTGAGGTTGAACTTGATATATGAAAAAAAGTCTGACTTTATGTTTTTAATGTTGATGGTTACTGATACATCGAAGAGTATAAGATTTACACATCTTTCTCCGAAAATAATTTACATTCTGAAGGAAATTTGTTTTCTCTTACTACAGAGGACAACGTTTTTCTTTTTCTTTGTTTGGGTTAACTAAGAGAAAAAAGAAGAAGAGAAGGTAAGGGAGAGAAGTGACAGAAGGATGTAGAAAGTGACAGAAGTTGGTTGAGACTGAAATTCACACACACACACACACACACACACACACACACACACACACAGTCATCCAACCCAATTTAAGAGTAGGTGAAAGAAAGAAGGAGAAAGAGGAAGAAGAATTAGAAGAGAAAGCCAAGATGAACATTTTTGAGGTGGCGTTACTCAGCTCAGTGCAGACTCCTCAAAATGTGTCTCCCGAGAGTCAGACAAGAACGTGTTTTTTCTGTGAAGGTTTAGCAGACTGCTCTAAATTTCACCCATAAGAAAAGTTCCCATGTGTTTATTATCCAGAGAATTAACTAGCAGGTCAGAGATGTATAAACTCTAATATGTACAAGAGAAGGAGAGATAGGGGTGTGTCCTTTCCACACCCAGGAGAGAATGAGAGATATCTCACAAGGGAGGTAGTGTTTTTTTTCTCTCCTAAAGGATATATAGAGTTACTTTGTACATATCCATAACGAATCACGAAGTTTTTACTCTCTCTCTCTCTCTCTCTCTCTCTCTCTCTCTCTCTCTCTCTCTCTCTTTCGTCACGGAGGCAAACAAGAAGCCAAGTATTTCTTTCTCAGTACCGATTATAATTCAATAAAAATAAATATAAAAAACACCGCCGACTCAACTTTCCTCAGTGGTAATTCCACACCAATTAAAACTTAAATAACCCGCAATCTTGAAGTCTCAGAATCTTCGGGTAATCATTGTTCCGCTTTTACCTCCCTTACGCTTAACATCGTAATAATCCACAAGACACAAATAAGACGACGGCTGGGGGGGTGATGTGGCTCTCTGCCCAAGTACCTTACCCCTCACCCCGCCACACACACACACACACACACACACACACACACACAGACCAGACTCGGCTAAAATTGTATCAGCAAACTTGAGTAAACGAAGGAATATCGTTGTCAGAATCTCACAGTAGGTAAATACTTCATCTCTCAAGGACACAAGGCGGAGAATCCACCCAGAAAGAGAAACAGAACAGAAACTTTTGTAAACAGTTCCTCTGCATCGTCCCGGGATGTAATTTATGGATTTGTGATTTAATTATAAGAATCCCTAAAGAAATTATGTCTTTTTGAAGGATTTGTTTCCCTTGTGATAAAAAGTGGTGTTGGAGACGTGAATTTGGGGGCTTTTGTGAAGATATGAGTGGCAGGTCTTGAACAGTTACTTTTTCTCGACTCGTAAAAAAAATGACAAAAAGATGACAGTGTCGGGGGATAATGATGTAAAGTTTGGAAACAACAGCTTGGAATCGAAATAAAAATATATGGGTTACATAAACAATCACGCCGGTGTATTTACACAACGACAACAAAAACAATAAAACTCACACAAACACAGTGAAAATAACTTCACACGAATGAATGAAAGAGTAATTATCCAAATTTTATTGTTAAAAAATGATTATTGCAATATGTATAACATGAAGACGTGACCTGTAAATATGGAATAAAATAGGTAAGAGTCTCTTAAGACGACGCCCATAAGCGGTACTTTATGATTAATATGATAAAGAACTCTTACCGATCAACAGAAACAAAGAAAGAACTACAACAGACAAAAGACGTAAAACAACAACAACGGGAAATTAAATGAAAAAGGAAGAACAAAAACAAAAGTGTGAGATATTACTGTGAGAACGAAGGAAGCGAAATGCTGTGGCGAGAAGGACGGAGATATTGCCAGAAAAGTGAACGAGCAGCAGAACAAGAAGACCCGCGCCTGGGTCTGAAGAGCTTGAGAGAAAACACAGAAAAAACGTGAGTGTCAGATTGAATAGATGAAATAAGATATTCCAAGGTATTCAGTTTCTGTTTCATATATTGCTAATTCCTCCTCGTATTTATCTTCTTCCGTCTTTCTTCATATACTCTCTTCCTTAACCTCTTACAAGCACCTTTACATCTCCTTCATCACGTCTTATCTTATAACTCTCATTCTCTTACACCTCTTTACACTTTCCTTCCCCCCTCATTATCCACACATTCTTACGTTTTATCATCGACTTCTCTTTTTTACCTATTTTCTTTTCTTTTCTTTTCTTTTCTTATCACCTCTTAAAATCTTCATCACCTGTTATTTTTATTTCAAAGTCTCTAACTATAATTCCTTCCTTCTTTGTTAATTCCTCTTTCGGTTTTTCCTTTGTCTGTTCTTATTCCTTTTCCCTTCATCTATTGTAAAGTTCTTCCTTCCGTCCCTTCCTCCTTCCCTCCTACAGCTAGTACACAGCCCTATCCTCCCTCCCTACCACAGCTATTGCTTCACAGCCCTCCTCCCCTACACGGCTATTGTACAGCCTCCCCTCCTCCACCACGGCTATTGCAGCCTCCTCCCCTACATGCCACAGCCTCCTCCTACAGCTGTCCCACAGCTCTCACTCACCTGCTATTACGTGTGCAGTCATCATGCCTTTTAGTCATCGTTCTCCAGTGTATGTGGTCATCATGCACAACACCTCCAGTCATCGTTCTCTAAAGTGTCTAAGTCATCATACCTTTTCCTTAGTCATCGTTCTCAATTGCCCAGTCATCCTTGCCCCGCTTCCTCAGTGTCGTTCCTGGTATCCTTGATCATCTTTTAGCCTCGGTCATCGTTCTCAGTGTCTTAAGTCATCATACGCAACACCTCAATCATCGTTCTCAGTGTCTTAAGTCATCATACCCAACACCTTAGTCATCGTTCTCAGTGTCTTAAGTCATCATACCCAACACCTTAGTCATCGTTCTCAGTGTCTTAAGTCATCATACGCAAACTCGTAATCGTAGTTTTTTTCCCCCGTAATCTAACCTGAGCTCATTTCATATCATTACACTTAGGTTTAATGGGTCGCAATTCAAATTGTTGTTCTGGCTGTGGGTCGCAGTAAAAAACGTTTGAAAACATTGTTCTAATATGTATGAGAATATATTCGTCGCTGTCACTAATATTTACGTGTATTTATCCACATATATTGTTATCACCCAGACGTACGTGATAGGTGGAGTGAAGGACAATGGTATATTATTATGTGGGGCTGGCAACAAGTCGGTCTAATGTGTATTGAGAGAAGAAGAGGCGATATTTGATGACAAGTGTCGTGAGTGTGTAGGGGGTGTGTGGGGGAGTGTTATTGTGTGGGCAGTGTTGTGGGTGAAGAATTGATGTGAGGGAGTGGTGGTGTGCGGGAGGAAGGGTAAACGGGAAAAGGCATTACTTCACTGAGAGACTGGTGGTAACTTGGCATCAGTAGATAAGCATAAAATAATAAACATAAAATCCTTTAAACAAAGAAAACACAGATAAACACCGAAGATAAGAGAAGATAAGAAAAACAAAAGTAATAAGAGTAAAATATTCAAATTTGGGTAAGATAATAAGATAAGTGACTGCTGGACAGGACCATAAGACATGGTACCTTGTGGGGGTCTAGTTCGGAGTTTATTTTTACAGCATAACATAGTGGTCCAGGTTCCAGGTCATAGTTATTTATTTTAGTTGAGTAAATTTTCTCGGGATATGAAGGATAAAAATGGTGTTTGTGTGTGTGTGTGTGTGTTATAATCTTAAAGCGTTCACGTATATGTAAAAGCTTGTAAACCCGGACCATTACGCTCACCATCACCATTAAAACTCACCATCACCTCTTCTCTTATATCTCACCATCATTCCTTTTAGCTATCTTTTTTATCATTACTTCTTCATTCATACTTCAGTGGTGCACCAGTAACCCTTCACCAGCATCGGTCCTCTAGTGAATAGTTCCTCTAGTCACCTCACCATCATTTCACCATAATATCACCATTCTCATCGTTACCTCACTGTGGCCTTCCCAAGAACTTCACCATCTCTTTCACTATCACCATCACCTCACCATTACTTCACCATAACACCAGGGTCCGTTGCTACCCACACGATGACGTCACCATCTGCAACGAGGACAATTTTTCTACTCCATGTCCGGTGCTTCTGGCTCGTGTGAGTAACCATAGTGTAGGTGTAGACAGCGGTGGTGAGAGTGCACTTGGTAGGCCTCTCCATTGTGGGTGAGAGACACTCATAATATTTAAAGTGTTTACCATGGAAGCTGTGACCCCCCCCACGGTGGTACCTAGTTCGCCAGGCCACCGCCAGGGGGACATTAATCAACATTCCAGAAGTTGTATTTATGTTACATGTAGTATTTTTGCAGTTTTTCTTCAATAATTGATTTATTTTCGCAGTTCTTAACGTGATTTTAAACTCAAATAGCAGAGTTACCGTGGCGCTGTTGTTTATAACTGTTTGGTATTCTTTTGTATGTGTTTTGGTAAAGGTTCTTGCAAAATGTCTTCATGATTCACGACACTCATACACACGACAGTCAAACACGCACACACAAGTGTATCTTGAGTTAGTAGCCAAGATTGGCTGTAAAAGGGCCACACACAGCTTCAATACAATTGTAACTCTGTTATTGGAGTATAAATTCATACAAATCCTGAGAAAAACTCCGAAAATATATGAATTATTAAAGAAAAACAACAAAACCACCTTCATAAAAGCCGACAGTAGACCCCTGGCGGTGGCCTGACGAACTACGTCTAGCACCGCCGGGAGCAGTTCGAGGCTGGGCCCAGCCAGTTGCTTTTTTTTTTAATGGGAATTAACCCACCCGGGCACAGATCAAACGACCCACAACGGGGCCTGGGGGGGGGCGAAAAAAAGAACATAAATAAATTTAAAATATAGAAGAAAAAGGTTATACTGTGTTAATGTACACCAGGAGGAGGGTTTCTGTTTACTGGGGTTGGCGTCTCTTGGTGCCGCAGTAGGTGATTGGTGCTTTGGTAGAGTTAGTTTGTCTAACTGTCTCTGTCCGTCTGTCTCTCAGTCTCTGTCTGTCTTTGTATCTCTGTTTGTCTGTCCGTCAGTCTGTCTCTGTCTGCCAGTCTATTTTTACAATGTCTGTCACTGTCTGTCTGTGTCTGTGTTTGTCTCGTTCTGTCTCAGCCTCTCTGTCTCAGCCTCTCTGTCTTTCCACTGTGTCGGTCACTGGCTGTCTGTTCTGTCTCTCTATCTGTCTGTCTGTTTTTTGTTGAAAGGAGTTGTTGAGTTAGGTTGTTTTTATTGAGAGGGTTGTCGCTGAGGTTGGGTATAGAGAATTGTAAGTATTTCTGTGCGGCTTTGTCTGGGGGGGGGGTGTTGCTGTGTTTGGAGGTTGGTTGGTATTTTATCTCATTGTATTTATTTATTATTTTATTTTATTTTTTATTTTTTTATTTATTAATTAATTTATTTATTTTTGTTTTGTTAATTATTTATTTATTTTTTGTTGGGGGGCGGGGGGTGGGGGGGCGGTGGTCGGGTATGTTGATTTATAGGATAGGATTCCTTAGGGAGGATTTGTAGACAGACAGACAAACAGAGACAGTTAGAAAAACAGACAGACGGACGGACACAGACAGACAGACATTAAACAGACAGACACACAGAAACAGACAGAAACCGTCAGACAAACGGACAAACACACCGAAAGACACAGACAGAAAAAGACGTACAGACAGACAAACAGACGAGCGGAGACAGACAGACAGTCAGAGGCAGACAGGGAGAGACAGACAATCTTGGCTAATAACTCAAGATAAAGAAGGAATCGCCGTAAATAAGAAGGTCCGGCGCTCTTCTCAGGCTCGACCGCTGTCACCCAAACTGAAACAGACAACTGTCCCTTGACTCACCACGTAACCATAACGTATCTGATTGAGTTGTTAAGCAACAGGAACACTTTGGTAAAAGAAGAAATAATAACAACTTGTAGGAATCTCTCTGTCTGTCTGTTGGTCTCTGTGTCCGTTTCTTTCTGTCTGCCTGTCTGTCTGTTTGTCGCAGACACAAGCAGACAACTGACAGACAGACAGACGGAGAAATAGAGGGACAGACAGAAACAGAGACGGCGACATAGACTAACATATAGACGAAAGAGACAGACAGACAGAAAAACAGAGGCAGAAAATCAGAAAGACAGACAGATCGATATTGTGAGACAGACTGGCAGAAACAGTCAGACACAGAGACACAGATAGATGGGGGATGGGGGGATTCCACACCCTTCCCAGTCGGTGGGTCCTGATACCTTCCGTTGCCAACTACCGGATGGTGCCATTCTCCACCGCCCAGGATGGGTGTGGATGGGGGATGGGGGGATTCCACACCCTTCCCAGTAGGTGGGTCCTGATACCTTCCGTTGCCAACTACCGGATGGTGCCATTCTCCACCTCCCAGGATGGGTGTGGATGGGGGATGGGGGGATTCCACACCCTTCCCAGTCGGTGGGTCCTGATACCTTACCGTACACCACCCTACACCACCATACCCCATACTACACTACCCACTACACCCCCACTACACCACCATACCCCATACTACACCACCATACCCCATACTACACCCTGGGAAGGATGTGGATTCCCTCTCCTCATACCCCACTCCCCATCATCCCTCTCACCCCACCCACCCCTTCATCCTCTCACCCTTCCCAGTCGGTGGTTCTTGGTACCTCCCAGGATGGGTGAGAGGATGATGGGTGTGGGTGGGTGGTTATAGTCGGGATGTCCTACACCCCCAATACACCACCCTACCCAACACTACCCTATTTTATGACGTATTATTTGTGCTGTCTCAATTCTGATGTTGTTGACAAATGACCAGGAATTACAGTAATTATAAATGTTCTAATTATTATTCTCAATTATATTAATCATTTAAGTTAAAAAAACACCAAAAGAATCGAACGACCCACCGCAACGCAACGAACCCAACGACCCACCGCAACGAACCCAACGACCCAACGCAACGCAACGAACCCAACGACCCAACGCAACCTGCCAACAGACCCAACGACTGTACAAACGAACCCAACGACCAACATAACCAGACAACGACCCTGCAGCACAACGAACCCAACGACCCACCGCAGCACAGCAGGGCCAAAACGACCCAACGCAACGCAAGCTTGAACCCAAACTGTAACAGAACTAACGACCCACCGCAGCAAACAATTAACGACCCATAACACCAACGAACCCAACAGCCCAACACCAGCGAACCCAACGACCCACCGCAACGAACCCAACGACCCAACGCAACGACCCACCGCAACGCAACGAACCCAACGACCCAACGCAACGAACCCAACGACCCACCGCAACGAACCCAACGACCCACCGCAACGCAACGACCCACTACACTTTTTTTTATTTTTTTATTTTTTTTTATTTTTTTTATTTTTTTATTTTATTTTTTTAGTACACCGCCCACTGCACTACCCTCTCATCATCCCTCTCTTCCCACCCACCCTTCATCCTCTCACCCTTCCCAGTCAGTGGTTCTTGGTACCTTCTGTTGTTGGCTGACGGATGGTACCATTCCCCACCTCCCAGGATGGGTGAGAGGATGATGGGTGTGGGTGGGGGGTTATAGACGGGATGTCCTACCCTACCTAACCCCACACCTACCCGAGAGTTTAGTTAATAAGTGATGAACTGGCTTGGCCTTGCCTCGATCTGGGACTGGAGGAGCTAGATAGAGGTACTTACTTCGTCGTGTCACAGCCAGGGGAATTACTATCGACTTTTTGGAAGGTCTATTTATGTTACATTAGCTGTTTTTCCTGTTTTTCTTTAATAATTCATATATTTACGCAGTCAACCTCCAAAAGTAGACGTTTATTAACATAGAGATATAATGGGGCACTCCGTACAACATTCAAGCTATGTGGGCGTGTATGACTTGTCTTCTTGTGTACATGACTCTCGGGTGTGTGTGTGCGTGTATGACTGTCTTGTGCATATGATTGCCATGTATGTGTGTGTATGACTATCTTGTGTATATGACTGCCATGTATGTGTGTGTGTATGACTGTCTTGTGCATATGACTGCCATGTATGTGTGTGTATGACTATCTTGTGTATATGTCTGATTCTCAAGTCTTTGTCCACTAAATTCCCTCACCTAAACCTTCTTCATTACCACACCCCTCATCCCCCACCCTCACCCCGCCAACCCCATCCCCCACCCTCACTCCCCCCACCCTTACCCCCAAATGGTGAATTCATCTACTGTAAGTCACTCTTTTAAATTGGGGCATTAAAAAAATAAAAAAGCGTCAAAACAACAGAGACTCGACCGGCTCACTACCTACCATGTTGATTGCACGCACAAGATGGACGAACAGACAGAATCTCATAAAAATAAAGTTCTTTTTTTTCGCCCCCCAGGCTCCGTTGTGGGTCGTTTGACCTGTGCCCGGGTTGGCTAATTCCCGTAAAAAAAAACCACACACAAGAGAGAGATAGAGGAGAACACAATATCAACATTAAAGTGACTTTGTAAATCATCCTTCCATTTCATTTCCAGGAACAACTTCAGTTCTCCACGAGGTTCACATTACCCGTGGACAGCCATCGTTATTGGAACATGGGGAAATTTCGTCCGGCAACTATTTTTGAAACCAAAAGAAAGAAAATTGATTTGGATGGACATAAAATGTATAAATCTGCAAAGGAATAATATTTGTTATACGATATACTCCATACAGAACAGCACATGCAGAATTGTATTGTTCTTTTTAAAAGCAGTCCATGTTTGTGTACGAAAAATGCCGCCAGCCTCTACAGCGCCGTTTATATCCTCCAAATTCGCCTAACCATCATAAAAGGTAAGCCTTTAAGATAACTAATACAACTAATTTATGTGTAGAAATGTATTGAAATCAAATTGAAATAAAAAAAAGTCGTAAATGGTCTATTTGAAGAGTGGTGAGAACAGCTTCCTCTGGGATGGTGAATGACGTCCTTTATCAGAATTAATATCGACCCAATTTTCGTAATGAGGGCAATTAATAACAGTCCAGCACTACGAGAATAATTATTTCCTTAGTATAATTACTTATTAGCCGAGATTTCATATTTTAATAAGTCCAAATATGCCAGGTAACTAGTGCTAGGTACTTCCCAGGCATGTTTCATTTGTGCATCAGTTTAACCACAATTTGCTACTAATAAGATAAATTCAGTGACCTAAATTCATGTTTTATTTTTATATTCCCTTAGTGACTCGATGTATTACAAAAAAGAACTACTTTACGACTTGTTTGGGCCAACAGTTGGAGTGGTGATATTAATTAACTTTGCCATTCACACTGGTAGAATCAAATGTAGATATATTGGCTTTGTATGTCCATGATTTCAACAAAAATGAATAAGTCCTTCTAAAATAAATGGAATTGATGATATTATTATCTTTTTGGCCATCCAGCGAATTTAATGATTTTAAGTTGACCGATTTTTACCAGTTAAGTTAGGTTATGTTAGATTAGTTAAGTTGGGTTAGGTTAGGTTTGGTGACATTGAAATTATGTTTTTTCAAATGCCAAGTAGAGGTGGATGACCTAAACATTAATTTTACCAAATTGATTATGAGTAGATTAAACACATTAGTTGTGTTTTTTTTTACAAATTCAGACCCCATAAAGTTCTAATGACAATCACTTCATGATTGATGTTTCACCCTATACACTAAAGCTACTTTATATAAGAGGAAAAAATTAGCACCAAATTGTATTGTTTAATACCAAAAGAAGTCATTGATGATAAAATTTAATAACAATATTTGAGGTATTACGACCTGGTCGTCGGGACGGAACACCGTCGTAAGTCGAGGAGAGACCGTAATACATTTTCATCTTTAAACTCCTTGTATCTTACCTAACTCACCTTGATGCTCCACTCAATTATAACTAGATGCAATAATTGTAGAAAGTAATCACAGGTATGACTACCTTTACCGTTAAGTGTTTTTATATTACAATTCTTGGATATTCAAAGATAATGAAATTATGAATATTCAATAAATGTGATATACGTACAACAGAAATATGTCAGACTTGACTAATTAACTGTGACCATAAATTAACCTAAGTGAATTTGTCCTTAATCCAACCTTTAAAATATGAAAGACAGTATACTTTATTTTATGATAGTTAAGTCAGTTTCCAGTTAGGTTAAGTTAGGTAGGTTAGGTTAACATTTTTATATAGATCATTAAAATTTTAAAGGGCTTATAATTTTTGTTCTATGAATTTCTCCAAAAAAAGGGATCAAAGTTTTGGAATCACCATAACAATATACACTACAGTACATGAGAAAAAACAATAATTTTTTAGTGTGTGTTGCATATCAAACCAAAAGATCTGAGTTTCCTTTGGAATTTTTTATTTTTATTTTTTTAACAGACAAAATTACCTCTTTCCTATATCTCTTTACTGAAGCAGAAATAATAATAATAATAATAATAATAATAATAATAATATTAATAATAATAATAATAATAATAATAATAATAATAATAATAATAATAATAATAATTTTATTGAGTGAAAGAAGAAGGGAGGCCGAGTGGAGGAAGAACGGGGGGAGGGAGTGGAGGAGAAAGGGGAAGGAGGGAAAGGGAAGGAAGAGGGAAAAGGAGAAAGGGGATGGGATAGAGGGTAGGGGAAAGGGGTGGGAAAGAAGGGAGGGAGAAAGGGAGGGGCAGGGAGAGGAGGGAGAAGGAGAAAGGGGATGGATAGGGGGATGGCAGAGGGAAGGGAGAAGAGGGAGAAGGAGAAAGGGGATGGATAGGGGGATGGCAGAGGGGAAGGGAGAAGAGGGAGAAGGAGAGAGGGAGGGGAGAGGAAGGGGTGGGAGAGAAGGGAGAGGGAATAAAGGGAGGGGGAGGGAGAAGGAGAAATGGAAAAGGAAAGAGAGGAGGGAGAGAGGGAAGGGAGAGGGAAAGAGGGAAGAGAGAGGGGGAGAGAGGGGGAAGGTAAGGTAAAGGAGAGGAAGGGTGGGGTTATGAGGAGACATTATCCAATTTTTTGGCAAAGTTAAATTAAACTGTCCACCCGATAATGAGGTATTTCGTCGAAAGTCTTTGACCTAGAGCCGTGACCTAGAGCCGTGACAAAGAGCCGTGACCTAGAGCCTTGCCTTGAACCGTGACCTTGAGCCGTGACCTAGAGTTTTGATCTAGAACTTTGACCTTGAACCGTGACAGAGTCGTGACCTGGAGCTGTGACCTAGATCCGTGACCTAGAGCCGTGACCTAGAACCTTGCCTTGAACCGTGACCTTGAACCGTGACCTTGAACCGTGACCTAGAGCCGTGACCTAGAGTTTTGATCTAGAACTTTGACCTTGAACTGTGACAGAGTCGTGACCTTGAACTGTGACCTAGATCCGTGACCTAAACCCGTGACCTAGAGCCGTGACCTTGAACCGTGACCTAGGGCTGTGTCCTAGAGCCGTGACCAAGATCCGTGACATATATCCGTGACAGAGCCGTGACCCTGAGTCGTGACAGCCATGACCTAGAGCCGTGACTTTGCATCGTGACCTATAGCCGTTATTTAAGAGCCGTGACCTAGAACCGTGAGAGAGCCGTGACCTTTAGCCGTGACCTAGAGCCCTGAACTAGAACCGTGACCTAGAGCCGTGACCTAGAACCGTGAACTAGAACCGTAAAACTAGTCCCGTGACCTAGAGCCGTGAACTAGAACCGGAAACCTAGTCCCGTGACCTAGAGCCGTGAACTAGAACCGGAAACCTAGTCCCGTGACCTAGAGCCGTGACTTTGCATCGTGTCCTATAGCTGTTATTTAAGAGCCGTGACCTAGAACCGTGACAGAGCCGTGACCTTTAGCCGTGACCTAGAGCCGTGAACTAGAACCGTAAACCTAGC